>NC_052311.1:73528225-73613225 GCF_016432855.1 Salvelinus namaycush
GAAAATATTACAAGTTATATTGCAAGAATAATAGTTATTCTTTCGAGCTAATATAACAACGAATAAAAGTGGTGTTTTTTTGAGTTTTGTTAAAGGATGATGCGTTTTACCTGTAGGCTATACTCTGACATTGTCATGGAAAACCCTCACACAAAGTAGCAAAGAAACTATTTGCAGATTTTCGAAAGCATATTGCACGTATTCAAAATCGAATGAAATCTCTCTGCATGTATTCCCCCAAGAACATTCAGGTTAATTCGCCTAAGGCACGTCTCCGTCCCCATGTCCACGTCTCAGAAGTTTGAATGGGGTACTTACTTGTGGGCATCAACTTTTTTTTCTTTCTCTTCTCTCCTCAATAAGTTGCTCCTCCTCATCCTCAAACCTTCCCCCCTTATTAAAACAAGTCCAAAAACTCTCCCTGGTTAAGAGTCTTTTGAAACGTAAGGAGCTACGTGCAGGAAGCATAAACCCAGGACGTCTGGAAGGAATTAGACGCTGAAGAAGTAGTAAAAGTAGCGTGGTTGGGCAGTACATGACTTTAACCTGTATTACCTACAGCTCTTCTCACCAACATTGACTACTGTTGAATGACCATTTTTATATTTTTTCTTTATTTTGTTTATTTCTTTTATTCATTGTATATATTACACTTATGCCAAAGTTGACTAACAAGATGATTTGTATACACTTAAAATGTATACATTATATAATTAATGTATGCAAAGAGAGAAGTTAAACGAAGAAAAAAAATACAATACTTGAATGAATTTTTTCATCCTGTTCAAAACAAGGAGACTTGGAAAATTGCACAAACTTTTTTCTTTATGAAGAACATTTTAAGAAGCTTCATGAGTGTTTCTGCAAAGGTGACTCAAGAAGAGACGTTTCTGAGAAGTTTTCTCCAAGTTGAACGCTGCAAACCGAGCCTATGCTGACTGCATCCATTTAAAGAAACGGCACAGAACCCTCACAGCTGCTTCAAGGTATGCCCATCACATCAATATGATCAACTTTGACAACTTTGTTATCTACTAACTAGCTGTTTTTCTTTCATTATAAGAACATACATTTTTATTTTGTTTGACATTTTTCATTTAGAATAATTTGAATTCAATGAATGGAGCTTTGGATGAAACTTGGCCACTAAAGTTAATTGACATGTCATGATTGTCCGGTAGTTACCAAGTCATGGTTTAATCCACATCAATGGATCGTTTCTGAAGTGATGCTTTATCTGTCAGGGTGTGGGGAAGTATTTGGTGTTTGTTATATTAAAGTACTATGGTAGGATATAGACCGTAGGGCTACTATGCCATACATATGTGTGGTTTGGTCACGTTTTTTTTTATATACTTTAGTATTGCATTAATCTCAGCCATTATACGGTGGATAAATGAAATAGTGGAACTATAAAGTCGAAACAAGGTAGTTCTTTATTATTCCCTGCTGCCTACGGGGGGGAAAAAATCTGCACCATAACGTTTTAGAGTGAACTGGATTAACACGGTACTCCATCGAGGATGGGCATAATCACTGTCCAAATCATTTATTGTACCGTTAGAATAAAACATATGTCGACGTCACGGCCATATACGTCATTCGAATCGCAGGGGTGCTTGAGCCAATGACAAGGCAGCTATTGGGTTTCCTTCAGAGCACACTCAGTACGTTCGAAATATCGTTTTTTCCATGGATACAGTATTTTATTTATTTTGTATTTATTGTCACATACACAGGTTATATGCAGTGAAATATGGTGTTTTACACGGTCAGCCACTGTAGTACTGGAGCAAATTAGGGTGAAGTTCCCTCCGTATTCAAGGGGACAACGATCTTCGAACTTCCTTCCTTTCCCGCTCAGGCGTTTTTTATACCTCAGCGTGGATGCGCGCGCTGTTCGAAACACATAAATAGCAGCCCACCATTCATTACAAAGCAGTTTATTTAGTTAGTGGTTTTGAGTTGACTTGATTCTATAACAGTTTATTTAGTTAGTGGTTTTGAGTTGACTTGATTCCATAACAGTTTATTTAGTTAGTGGTTTTGAGTTGACTTGATTCCATAACAGTTTATTTAGTTAGTGGTTTTGAGTTGACTTGATTCCATAGCAGTTTATTTAGTTAGTGGTTTTGAGTTGACTTGATTCCATAACAGTTTATTTAGTTAGTGGTTTTGAGTTGACTTGATTCCATAGCAGTTTATTTAGTTAGTGGTTTTGAGTTGACTTGATTCCATAACAGTTTATTTAGTTAGTGGTTTTGAGTTGACTTGATTCTATAACAGTTTATTTAGTTAGTGGTTTTGAGTTGACTTGATTCCATAACAGTTTATTTAGTTAGTGGTTTTGAGTTGACTTGATTCCATAACAGTTTATTTAGTTAGTGGTTTTGAGTTGACTTGATTCCATAACAGTTTATTTAGTTAGTGGTTTTGAGTTGACTTGATTCCATAGCAGTTTATTTAGTTAGTGGTTTTGAGTTGACTTGATTCCATAACAGTTTATTTAGTTAGTGGTTTTGAGTTGACTTGATTCCATAACAGTTTATTTAGTTAGTGGTTTTGAGTTGACTTGATTCCATAACAGTTTATTTAGTTAGTGGTTTAGAGTTGACTTGATTCCATAACAGTTTATTTAGTTAGTGGTTTTGAGTTGACTTGATTCCATAGCAGTTTATTTAGTTAGTGGTTTTGAGTTGACTTGATTCCATAACAGTTTATTTAGTTAGTGGTTTAGAGTTGACTTGATTCCATAGCAGTTTATTTATTTAGTGGTTTTGAGTTGACTTGATTCCATAGCAGTTTATTTAGTTAGTGGTTTAGAGTTGACTGGATTCCATATTCTTTGTTATCATTTATGATAAGCCTATACGTTGTGGAGATATTCATATCTCATCTGTTGTGTAGGGATTATACATTTTTTCAAAGATGTACACCTACAGTATACAGTAGACTATTTTCATTTCTGAAAGTAACATATCCCACTGGGCACAGATGTCAATTCAACGTCTATTCCACATTGGTTCAACGTAATTTAATTCCACTTTGGTTCGACATAATTTCATTAAAATGACGTGGAAACAATGTTATTTCAGCCAGTGTGTTCCCAGTGGGACGTGACTGTAAATGGTACAATGATCAAATACATGCTTTGAACTGTGCGAAAACAAAACCACATGACTGCAAGAGTACATGCTGCCATTCATTTTAACCGCATGAAGACTCCCGTTGAGACATGGTAGTCCTCAACTCAACATATATGGAGATGCTTAAAGCTGGAATCCTCAGTTGAAACAATAACAAAGCAGTCACCTGCCTCTGTTTTTTTTAATTCATTCATTAATAAGTCCAAAAATGAATGTAGCAACTTAAGAATTCTAGGTTTAACACAGCCATGACATAACCCTGTGGGCCGACTTCCCTTTCAATATATGTCACTATATTGTCAACATTGTTATGACAGATGGCAGGCATTATAGGTCAGATACCCAGCTTTTATCTACTCCCTCAGTCACAGTTATGACATTGTTATTAAATGGTTGAACATGACTACATAGAATGTCACAATGGCAATGCTGTCTTAAAACTGAAACATCCAGTCATCTAGTTAAGACCACTGTCATCTACCGCAGGGTTTCACAAACTCAGTCCTGGAGCCCCTCCCTCCCCTGGGTGCACGTTTTGGGTTTTGCCTTAGCACTAGCACCAGGACCAAGTTTGGGAATCCCTGATCTACTGGACCAGTATACCTTTATAGTTGAACAATAACATTGTCACAATAAGCCTGCTGCCTGTGAGGGAAGTCATTTGTCCATTCTGGCTCGGACAAGGTTACTTACTCTTACTTACTATGAGGAAAGTCATGACTCAGCATGCCCGTGGCTACGTGTGAGCCATTGCTCAACCATTTACACAGAGAGATGGCAACACACAAACTAATGCATTGTTTATGTCTGCATTTCAGACTACCATTTATCCCATTTCTAGTAGGCGTACTCTTTCTATCTAATCCCACCTACAGTATATACAGTGTGCAATCAAGATCTCTGTAGGTTCTATCTGCCAATGAGGTGGTTTGTGTCTTTACAGAGGAAGAGTTCTGTAGGACTATCTACCAATGAGGTGGTTTGTGTATTTACAGAGGAAGAGTTCTGTAGGACTATCTACCAATGAGGTGGTTTGTGTATTTACAGAGGAAGAGCTCTGTAGGACTATCTACCAATGAGGTGGTTTGTGTCTTTACAGAGGAAGAGCTCTGTAGGAATATCCACCAATGAGGTGATTTGTGTCTATACAGAGGAAGAGCTCTGTAGGACTATCTACCAATGAGGTGGTTTGTGTCTTTACAGAGGAAGAGCTCTGTAGGAATATTCACCAATGAGGTGGTTTGTGTCTTTACAGAGGAAGAGCTCTGTAGGACTATCTACCAATGAGGTGGTTTGTGTCTTTACAGAGGAAGAGCTCTGTAGGAATATCCACCAATGAGGTGGTTTGTGTCTTTACACAGGAAGAGTTCTGTAGGACTATCCACTAATGAGGTGGTTTGTGTATTTACAGAGGAAGAGTTCTGTAGGACTATCCACCAATGAGGTGGTTTGTGTCTTTACACAGGAAGAGTCCTGTAGGACTATCCACTAATGAGTTAGTTTGTGTATTTACACAGGAAGCATTCTACGCCTGTTCCGTATTAGTGCTCCCAGTCAGGGCCTTGCCAGCCATCCTTAAACACTGCAGGCTGGGAAGCAGGTAGGCAGGGAAGCCAGGAGGCAGGGAAGGAAGGAAGATAGGAGGGAGGGAGGGAAGCATGGAAGGAAAGAAGCTGGGAAAGAGGGAAGCTGGGAGGGAGGAAAGCAGGGAAGGAGGGAAGCTGGGAGGGAGGGAAAGAGGGAACCTGGGAAGGAAGCTGGGAGGGAGGGAAGCTGGGATGGAGGGAAGAAGGGAAGCTAGGAGGGAGGGAAGCTGGGAAGGAAGCTGGGAGGGAGGGAAGAAGGGAAGGAGGGAAGCATAAAGAGGAGGTGAGTAGCAGAAAGTCAGGTAGTTGGAGTAACAATAATTAGTAGTGGTGGAGGATCACAGACCAGACAGGAAGGAGGGAGGGACAGAGAGATGTGATGGATGAGTCAGAGAGCTAGCTGAATCAGGAAAGCATCCAGGAGCCAAGGATGGCAAGGCGCCACCACCGCCCAAGTTCAACATCACACACAGTCTCCTCCTCTTCCTGACGTTCAACCCATCCAGAAAGAGAGAGGGAGCTGTATGAGGGAAGACTTTGGGTTGTACGGTAACTACTACAGCTGATTCCAATCAGGAGAGGAAGAGGAGTAGGGTGTTCCATTTAATGATGGAACACTTAATGACAACATGATTCCCACACCGGTGAGAATACTGCAGCCACAGGGAAAGGCTGTACATCTACATAGGGTTCCGGAACTACAAGAGGGTTAAGGGGAGGAGGGGGGGACGGGGGACGTCACTTCACACACACACAACCACACACACACACACATAGAAGTAACCCTCTGTGCCTTTTGACACATTACTAGTTGTCTCTTAATCACGTTTCCGAACCTCAGAACCTCAGTGACTTGTGTTCATTGAGTTTGCTTTTAAGTCCAGTTCAAGAGAAGGTTCGATCTGAACTAACTACAGAAGCAAGCCTAGCAAGAACTACAAGTAGCTAACTACAGAAGCAAGCAAGAACTACAAGTAGCTAACTACAGAAGCAAGCAAGAACTACAAGTAGCTAAATACAGAAGCAAGCAAGAACTACAAGTAGCTAAATACAGAAGCAAGCAAGAACTACAAGTAGCTAACTACAGAAGCAAGCAAGAACTACAAGTAGCTAACTACAGAAGCAAGCAAGAACCTCAAGTAGCTAACTACAGAAGCAAGCAATAACTACAAGTAGCTAAATACAGAAGCAAGCAAGAACTACAAGTAGCTAACTACAGAAGCAAGCAAGAACTACAAGTAGCTAACTACAGAAGCAAGCCTAGCAAGAACTACAAGTAGATAACTATAGAAGCAAGCAAGAACTACAAGTAGCTAACTACAGAAGCAAGCAAGAACTAGAAGTTGCTAACAACAGTAGCAAGATAGCAAGAACTACAAGTTACTAACTACAGTAGCAAGCTTTGAGATAGTACAGTACTGTATATATAATTAACATCTTGTACAAGGATTCCTGGTCATTCCATGCGTTCCTGTCTTTTAATCTGCTATATAATAGTCGTCATGAGGCATGAGTTTCCTGCCATTTATAATGGCAGTATTGAGGGCCATCTTCGTTTTACTGCAGCTGTGCCTCTCAGACATGAAGTGGAATCTCTGTAGACTTCAACTATAGTACTGTAAAATAGTACCGTTGCTGTATTAGCATGTAACACAGATGCGTAATGAAACCATAAATAATGGAATGGGGATCTGACTTTACTGGTCTTCATGACTACACATGAGGCTCCACTTCAGCGTGCAGTCTGTAAGTGCTACGCTAAATCCCATCCAGCAACACAAGGACATCACTTTAACATTTATTAAATACAGGACACCAACTGATTTTTTTCTTCAACAACCCCTTTCTATCCAGATATATTTCCCCCTTCTGCACATGCTGTAAGCTGTAGGTGCCATTGAAGCCATATATTCATGGTGATGGTACACCATTTGATTGATTGATTGATTGATTATTCCACACATGAAGTTCCACCTCACCATACACCTCAATATGTCAATTTAACAACCCTCTTCTATCCTTTCATCCTCCTTCTACACATACTGTTAGCAAGGCAACTGTTACCAAGACACCTGTTAGCAAGACAGCTGTTAGCAAGACAAGTGTTAGCAAGACAAGTGTTTGCAAGACAAGTATTAGCAAGACAAATATTAGCAAGACAAGTGTTTGCAAGACAAGTGTTAGCAAGACAACTGTTACCAAGACAAGTGTTAGCAAGACACCTGTTAGCAAGACAAGTGTTAGCAAGACAGCTGTTAGCAAGACAAGTGTTAGCAAGACAGCTGTTAGCAAGACAAGTGTTAGCAAGACAGCTGTTAGCAAGACAAGTGTTAGCAAGACAGCTGTTAGCAAGACAAGTGTTAGCAAGACAGCTGTTAGCAAGACAAGTGTTAGCAAGACAGCTGTTAGCAAGACAAGTGTTAGCAAGACAGCTGTTAGCAAGACAAGTGTTAGCAAGACAGCTGTTAACAAGACAAGTGTTAGCAAGACACGCGTTAGCAAGTAACGTATTAGCAAGACAACGTTTAGCAAGACAAGTGTTAGCAAGACAGCTGTTAGCAAGACAAGTGTTAGCAAGACACGCGTTAGCAAGTAACGTATTAGCAAGACAAAGTTTAGCAAGACAACTTTTAGCAAGACAAGTGTTACCAAGACAACATTTAGCAAGACAACTGTTAGCAAGACAACTTTTAGCATGACAACTGTTAGCAAGACAAGTGTTACGAAGACAAGTGTTACCAAGACAAGTGTTAGCAAGACAATGCTTAGCAAGACAATGGTTAGCAAGATAAGTGTTACCAAGACAACTGTTAGAAAGACAAGTGTTACCAAGACAACTGTTAGCAAGATTAGTGGTGCCAAGATAACTGTTAGCAAGACAAGTGTTATCAAGACAACTATTACCAAGACAACTGTTAGCAAGACAAGTGTTACCAAGACAAGGGTTATTAAAGTTATATCAAGTGTGGGCATGTCCGTGTCCCAAATGGCACCCTATTCCCTATCTAGTGCACTTCATACAGCTGTGGTCTACAGGGTTCAGGTAAAAAAAAAAATAGTGCACTATATAGGGGATTTGGTGTCATTTGGGACACAGCCCACGTCACTGACCAGGTGTGAACTGCACATCCACGGCGGTAGACCACTACATTAATAAAGTGTTTTTGACTACAGCAGGTATTCATTTTAGAGCTGTAAAGTCCATTGACCACAGTCATTGCCACGATTCTATTTCAGTTGTTGAACAGAACAGACCTCAAGTCCTCTTGGCCCAGTTTCAGCTTTGCTCAGCTCAGCTCTGGCCGCAGTGTTGTATCTAAACCGTCAAAGCCTTGGAGTTTAGGTTTTCCCCACTGACCATGATTCAACTCTCCGTTGAGTCTGTCCAGCTCAGCACAGGAACCCCTCCCTGTGTCCGCCTAGCCTTTATACCCCTCCTGGAACAGGCCCAGCTCCAGCAGAATCAAACTAATGGTCTTCATGTTGGATTCTCAGACAGGTAGTCAGACAACAGGTGTAAATAGGAAGTCTTTACATGTCAGCTACCATGCTGTTTCACCAACATGGCAGATACATTACGCTATAGCCTACAGAAACACACACACACACACATGTGCGCACATGCAGGCGAGCACACACACAAGCGAGCACAAACACAGATGCAGACGCACACACACACACTCTCTCACGCTACCTCAGCTGTAGTTACAGTATGGTATAACATGACATGTGTTAGACTTGCAGTTGGCTGCAGCCACAAGGTTTTTATTGGTTACCTTCCTTCTCCAACATCCCCCATCACTTACTCAGCGTTCACTCTCCAACATCCCCCATCACTTACTCAGCCTTCACTCTCCAACATCCCCCTTCACTTACTCAGCCTTCACTCTCCAACATCCCCCATCACTTACTCAGCCTTCACTCTCCTACATCCCCCATCACTTACTCAGCCTTCACTCTCCAACATCCCCCTTCACTTACTCAGCCTTCACTCTCCAACATTCCCCTTCACTTACTCAGCCTTCACTCTCCAACATCCCCCTTCACTTACTCAACCTTACTCACTATCAATTGAGATCATTGCGGTGTTATCTCAGGCAAAGGGAGTGTCCCGCCCAGACCCAGACCCAGGCCCAGACCCAGCCCCAGCCGACACAGTGCGTCAGTCAGGCCACGTCGCAAATGGCACACTATTCCCTATTTAGTGCACTACTTTTTAACAAAGACCCATATGGCTCTGGTCAAAAGTAGTGCACTGTACAGGGAATAGGGTGCCATTTGGTATGTATTGTCAGTCTGGACGTGTTCAAGCTAACCCACCAGCATACAGTCCAGGGACAACACACACAGGGCCTTGTGCAACTGTGAGGTGACATCATCTCAATATGTTGATGACACCCTCAATGTCGCACACACACACACAAGTGTGCGCACACACACACACACGCACACACACGTGCACACGTGCACACACACACACACACACACACACATTTGAAATACTTTATTTCCATCCACCAATTACATTTTATTTCAATCCACCATTCAATTCAAACATTTCAAAGGTCCCTGTATGTATGGCACTCAAGGGTACAGAAAGCACCTCCTTCTCCAAACAGTCCACGACAGCTGAAACAGAGCAGTACCTAGCCAATTTCTTTGTCCTAGTTTTTGTCAGGCCTACAATCTGGAGGCTCCACCCGAGGCTGTCCAAGCGTGCCACGAGGGACTGGTGCTTAAGCAGCTTCTCGGCAAAGGCCTGCTCCAAGTAGCCGTCAAATGAGCAGCCCACTTCCAAAATGAGCACTTCACCCCGGCCCCTTATCAACAACAATATCTGGTGTTTGGCACACAGAAAAACACATCACCATCAACATCAAACCAGGGTTTAGATCTACATAGGGTCCGGAACTACAAGGGGGTTAAAGGGGGGAGGAGGAGGGAGGGAGGGGGGCAAAACGTCACTTCCACACATTAGTGGTTAATCCTTCTGCATTTGGCCCACAGGGTTTAGCTATATAGGCTGTTTTAGCACCCTCTGAATGGGGGGTTTAGGTTCACAG
Organism: Salvelinus namaycush; assembly: GCF_016432855.1. Classification (NCBI taxonomy): domain Eukaryota; kingdom Metazoa; phylum Chordata; class Actinopteri; order Salmoniformes; family Salmonidae; genus Salvelinus; species Salvelinus namaycush. The sequence continues at coordinate 73,538,021 of NC_052311.1, forward strand.
TTCACACAAAGTGTAGCCTACAACAGTGAGACTTGAAATGAAATATTTTAGGTTTGGGACGCTCTTTGTACTGGTTTAACACTACAGACGTTAACACCAATGCGTTAGGTTAACCAGTTGGCCAAAGGGTGGGGACTTGGAACATATGGAGGGGAATGGAATCAGAGGTCTTGTAAATGTGATGACGCTTTAAGTCCAGAAACATGCCAGTTCAGCACTCAGCTCGCCTCACACACTGATTACATCTACTTATCATCCTGTATCAAGTGATCCAGGCCTTATTCCATGCCAAGGAGGTGGCTGATTTTATAAAAAGAAAGCAAACTACAGTCTAGACACAAGGCGTGTCAGGGTTTCTTTGCTTCACAACATCATCGTACACATCACGATGTGTCACTTATGCAATCACATATCCAAGACTTTAACCACGATGTACCACCTTCTTCTTCACTGTGACAGATAGAGAGGTCTTTCATGGAGAGTAACCTCTGCTGAGACCCTAACAACCGGATGGATGTTCCAGTTGTCAGGGGAAATGGAAAGAGAGCCTGTGACTTTGTGTGTCTTCCACTTTTGGATGTTAACAAGGAGACACTCCATCTTAACTCATCCTCCACATTTACTGGATTGGTTGAACAGTGCAGAAGAGAACCTCCCCCGACAGTTTATTTCCTTCTTGTCAAGACCAGGATGTAGGGCATCTAGTTTCATACCAGGATGTAGAGGATCTAGTTTCATACCAGTATGTAGAGGATCTAGTTTCAGACCAGTATGTAGGGAATCTAGTTTCATACCAGTATGTAGAGGATCTAGTTTCATACCAGTATGTAGAGGATCTAGTTTCAGACCAGTATGTAGAGGATCTAGTTTCAGGCCAGTATGTAGGGGGATCTAGTTTCAGGCCAGTATGTAGGGGATCTAGTTTCAGACCAGTATGTAGAGGATCTAGTTTCAGGCCAGTATGTAGGGGGATCTAGTTTCATACCAGTATGTAGAGGATCTAGTTTCATACCAGGATGTAGGGAATCTAGTTTCATACCAGTATGTAGAGGATCTAGTTTCATACCAGTATGTAGAGGATCTAGTTTCAGACCAGTATGTAGAGGATCTAGTTTCATACCAGTATGTAGAGGATCTAGTTTCAGACCAGTATGTAGGGGATCTGGTTTCAGACCAGGATGTAGGGAATCTAGTTTCAGACCAGTATGTAGGGGGATCTAGTTTCAGACCAGTATGTTGGGAATCTAGTTTCAGACCAGTATGTAGAGGATCTAGTTTCAGACCAGTATGTAGAGGATCTAGTTTCAGACCAGGATGTAGAGAATCTAGATTCATACCAGTATGTAGAGGATCTAGTTTCATACCAGTATGTAGAGAATCTAGTTTCATACCAGTATGTAGAGAATCTAGATTCATACCAGTATGTAGGGGGATCTAGTTTCAGGCGTTTCTACGCTTACTGCTTTAGGTCACGTGGAGGGAGACCCATGCATGCAGCATTTTATATGTCACTGTTCCCATTCCAGTCCTTAATCCAAGTCAAGGAGGCGGCTGATTGTAAAACTCTAATTACAAGCACAAGTCAAACAAGACATGTCAGGGTTTCTTTGCTATTAGACAGCCTTGCACTGCAACTTAGACTACATATAAACCTTTACTGTAGTCTATCAAGACGACCTCAGCCTTTAATGTAGTCTACCAAGACGACCTCAGCCTTTAATATAGACTACCAAGACGACCTCAGCCTTTAATGTAGTCTACCAAGACGACCTCAGCCTTTATTGTAGTCTACCAAAACGTCCCTCAGCCTTTAATATAGACTACCAAGACGACCTCAGCCTTTAATGTAGTCTACCAAGACGACCTCAGCCTTTAATGTAGTCTACCAAGACGACCTCAGCCTTTAATGTAGTCTACCAAGACGACCTCAGCCTTTAATATAGACTACCAAGACGACCTCAGCCTTTAATATAGACTACCAAGACAACCTCAGCCTTTAATATAGTCTACCAAAACGTCCCTCAGCCTTTAATATAGTCTACCAAAACATCCCTCAGCCTTTACTGTAGTCTACCAAGACGACCATCAGCCTTTACTGTAGTCTACCAAGACGACCTCAGCCTTTAATGTAGTCTACCAAGACGACCTCAGTCTTTAATGTAGTCTACCAAGACGACCTCAGCCTTTAATGTAGTCTACCAAGACGACCTCAGCCTTTAATGTAGTCTACCAAGACGCCCTCAGCCTTTACTGTAGTCTACCAAGACGACCTCAGCCTTTAATGTAGTCTACCAAGACGCCCTCAGCCTTTAATGTAGTCTACCAAGATGACCTCAGCCTTTAATGTAGTCTACCAAGACGCCCTCAGCCTTTACTGTAGTCTACCAAGACGCCCTCAGCCTTTAATGTAGTCTACCAAGACGCCCTCAGCCTTTAATGTAGTCTACCAAGACGACCTCAGCCTTTAATGTAGTCTACCAAGACGACCTCAGCCTTTAATGTAGTCTACCAAGACGACCTCAGCCTTTAATATAGACTACCAAGACGCCCTCAGCCTTTAATGTAGTCTACCAAGACGCCCTCAGCCTTTACTGTAGTCTACCAAGACAACCTCAGCCTTTAATGTAGTCTACCAAGACGCCCTCAGCCTTTAATGTAGTCTACCAAGACGCCCTCAGCCTTTAATGTAGTCTACCAAGACGCCCTCAGCCTTTAATGTAGTCTACCAAGACGACCTCAGCCTTTAATGTAGTCTACCAAGACGACCTCAGCCTTTAATGTAGTCTACCAAAACATCCCTCAGCCTTTATTTGACCAAGAAGTACTACTTTGTTCTCCATTGTGACAGATGGGTCTTTAGTGTTACTGGACAGACCCATGCAGGCAGCATTGGACACATCAAAGTGTCACTTATGATAGATCCAAGATCTTTAATTAAAACAAAGTAACAAGATGCACTACTACCTGCTTCACTGTGACAGAAGGGTCTTTAGTGGAGACCCCCAAAACTGGCATTCAAATAAAACAAGTCATGATAGTGTTTCTTTGTTTTTCAACAGCACCTTGAAGTGTCACTTAAACTATCACATGTCTAAGCCTTAAACAAAAGGTGCCACCCTCCTACTGCCTCAACTGATCAAATGTACCACCATATTCTTCAATGTGACAGAAGGGTCTTTAGTAGAGAGGCAGCGTTTTATATTTCCCTGCTCTTGTCTTCCCACGGAGATATAAACAGATGATGTCAGAGGGTGGTGCTCGCTCTCTCGCTCGACTCTTACGTCTGCCCAGCAGATGGGATGCAGCGTTAATAAAAAAGACTTGGAACAATCGGCCATAGAGAACCATCTGACATTTAGAGGGGGATTTTGGGGAGGGGGATGTAGGGAGAGAGGGATGGGAGGAGTCTGTTTACAGTCTGTCTGAACCCGTTTTCTTGTTGTTGTAAAACATGGAGTCTGTTGCTATGGTGACAGAGTAGAGTTAGGGAAGAGCTTTTACAGTGACGCATCGTAATGATGATTATTAGGTACATTTATCATCATTATCATCATTATGGTGATTATTAGGAACATTTATCATCATTATCATCATTATGTCTTCTGTATATTTCTAACAAGTTGACCAATTCATATCTGAAGCTGTGTTCATTTAGTAATTACCATATCAATGTCCTCCCAGTTACTCTACTGTCATCTCATTATTGATCCCACTGTATGTCTCTACTGTCATCTCATTATTGATCCCACTGTATGTCTCTACTGTCATCTCATTATTGATCCTGCTGTATGTCTCTACTGTCATCTCATTATTGATCCCGCTGTATGTCTCTGCTGTCATCTCATTATTGATCCCACTGTATGTCTCTACTGTCATCTCATTATTGATCCCACTGTATGTCTCTACTGTCATCTCATTATTGATCCCACTGTATGTCTCTACTGTCATCTCATTATTGATCCCACTGTATGTCTCTACTGTCATCTCATTATTGATCCCACTGTATGTCTCTACTGTCATCTCATTATTGATCCCACTGTATGTCTCTACTGTCATCTCATTATTGATCCCACTGTATGTCTCTACTGTCATCTCATTATTGATCCCACTGTATGTCTCTACTGTCATCTCATTTGACATTGACAATGATTCTGTTCTTGTTTGCTTTTCCAGATGAAATGTGATAAAGCTCTCACCTACCTAAGAATTTTCGGGACGACAATGTTTGGAGTCTCGCTACTTGTGGGAATTTCTACCGCCTACATCATGGGCTACCAGTTTTTCACCACGGCACGAAACCACTTGTCCTTCGGGCTGTACGGGGCCATCCTGGTCATCCACCTCATCATCCAGAGTCTGTTTGCTGTCCTAGAACACCGGAACATGAGGAGATCCCTGGAGACGCCCATCAAACTCACCAAATCACTGGCCCTGTGCATTGCAGCCTATCAGGAGGACCCGGCCTACCTGAGGAAGTGTTTGGTATCGGTCAAGAGGTTGACCTACCCGGGCATCAAGGTCATCATGGTGATCGACGGGAATAACGAGGAAGACAACTACATGATGGAGATCTTCCGGGAGATCATGGGGTGGGATAAAGCCACCACGTACGTCTGGAAAAATAACTACCACCACCGGGGACCTGAGGAGACGGACCAGATGTACGCTGAGAGCCTGCAGGCCATCTCGCGCCTTGTGCTCAATAATAAATGTGTCTGCATCATGCAGAAGTGGGGAGGCAAGAGGGAAGTAATGTACACAGCCTTCAAAGCCCTGGGGAGGAGTGTGGACTATGTTCAGGTAAGTCCTGGAGGGAGGAGGGGTTGGAGGGGGGGGGGGAGCGGTGGGGTACACAAAGACCCTTTTGTGCTCTCTTTCTTTAAAAGGATGGTGTGGAAGCCTTGTGTATGTACTGTAGCCCTACGGCTGTAAGGCTAATGCTGTTCACAGAGTGCTAGAGCTCAGCGTTAAACCCATTTACATATGTTTCTGCACTCAGTCCAACTCAGACAAAGTGGAGAGACCTGTAGGCTAATAGGTTGGAGTCAGATCATGTTGCATAGCATCGTGTCAAAACACACAGTATTCTCAGTGAGGAACTTTAAAAGTGACAGTATCCGCATTAGCTACTATCCCAAGGCGTGTATTAAGTTCCTTCATTAACATTTACTAAGTAAACAGCACCAACTGTGCTGTATATACTACATTGTGAATAGTTATACAGCAATACTGTAGCGTAGGTCCTCCAAACTGTTCTGGATAATACTGTAGCGTAGGTCCTTCAAACTGCTCTGGATAATACTGTAGTGTAGGTCCTTCAAATTGCTCTGGATAATACTGGAGTGTAGATACTCCAAACTGTTCTGGATAATACTGGAGTGTCGGTCCTCCAAACTGCTCTGGATAATACTGTAGAGTAGGTCTGATCAAACTGCTCTGGATAATACTGTAGTGTGGGTCCTCCAAACTACTCTGGATAATACTGGAGTGTAGGTCCTCCAAACTGCTCTGGATAATACTGGAGTGTCGGTCCTCCAAACTGCTCTGGATAATACTGGATTGTAGGTCCTCCAAACTGCTCTGGATAATACTGGAGTGTAGGTCCTCCAAACTGCTCTGGATAATACTGGAGTGTAGGTCCTCCAAACTGCTCTGGATAATACTGGAGTGTAGGTCTGATCAAACTGCTCTGGATAATACTGGAGTGTAGGTCTGATCAAACTGCTCTGGATAATACTGGAGTGTAGGTCCTCCAAACTGCTCTGGATAATACTGTAGTATAGGTCTGATCAAACTGCTCTGGATAATACTGTAGTGTAGGTCTGATCAAATTGCTCTGGATAATACTGGAGTGTAGGTCCTTCAAACTGCTCTGGATAATACTGGAGTGTAGGTCTGATCAAACTGCTCTGGATAATACTGTAGTGTAGGTCCTTCAAACTGCTCTGGATAATACTGGAGTGTAGGTCTGATCAAACTGCTCTGGATAATACTGTAGTGCAGGTCTGATCAAATTGCTCTGGATAATACTGGAGTGTAGGTCCTTCAAACTGCTCTGGATAATACTGGAGTGTAGGTCTGATCAAACTGCTCTGGATAATACTGTAGTGTAGGTCCTTCAAACTGCTCTGGATAATACTGTAGTATAGGTCTGATCAAACTGCTCTGGATAATACTGGAGTGTAGGTCCTCCAAACTGCTCTGCATAATACCGGAGTGTAGATCCTCCAAACTGCTCTGGATAATACTGGAGTGTAGGTCCTCCAAACTGCTCTGGATAATACTGGAGTGTAGATCCTCCAAACTGCTCTGGATAATACTGGAGTGTATGGCACCTATTCAGTGCACTACTTTTGTCCAGGGCCCCTAGGGCTCCATTTGGGACGCAGCCTAGTACACTGCTGTCTTTCCACCTTAAACTCCTGGTTTCAGTTATAATTCTAACCTCTGATCCAAAGCTTATGGAGGGCTAACTGTGTTGGCCTTGTCACAGATCTGTTTTAGCTAGCTATTAGCTACCAGACCTGTGTGGTTATTCTCACTGTGGGGTCGTCTGTCTAACGTACCTGATCGTGACGGTTAAAGCCTTGGCTTGGCAACACACAGATGACTTACTTGACTTGACTTAGGTTACGTCCCAAATGGCACCCTATTCCCAAACATAGTGCACTACTTTTGATCACTACCCTAAGGGCCCTGGTCAAAAGTAGTGCACTATATAGGGAATAGGGTGCCAAAACAGTTCGGTAGAATTCGTGCATATACTGTATTATGACAACATTTTGTGACATTTTTGTTATTTTTGGACTTCGGTGAGGGTTTTTTCAGCTGTTCGTGCACACGCATTTTTTTTCTGGAGGCAATCACCTTCGTCGGTGATTGGTCAACGGTAGGGATTCTTCAATAAAGTCTTTGTTGTCATTCAACATAAGACGACTTGTTTTCATGCACATTTTGTCATTGAAAAACACTGCACCAAACATAAATTGTTTGACTAAGATCACTTCTGCAAAAAAAAAAAAGATTTCTTGAGTTATCTTAGATTAATTCTGACTATTTTGAGGGAGTGTATACTGGCTACGGCGTCTCAAAATGGACAAACAGTACTACTGCCGCTCTTTTATCATTTTCAAAGTGAAGGTCTTTTTAAGGGAGTATGCGAGCACACTCGTTCGGTTCGACTAGCTTCAGCCGAAAAGTGCTAAGCATATGTGGGAACTCCTTCAAGACTGTTGGAAAAGCATTCCAGGGTGAAGATTCATTCCAACTGAAGCTGACGCCTTAATTCCTTTTAGCTACTAGTGGAGCAGAGGGCCTCGACAGTTCAACACAGACATGACAGATTGTTCTCTACGGCCATGTCCTTTCAAAGGGCCTCGACAGTTCAACACAGACATGACAGATTGTTCTCTATGGCCATGTCCTTTCAGAGGGCCTCGACAGTTCAACACAGACATGACAGATTGTTCTCTACGGCCATGTCCTTTCAGAGGGCCTCGACAGTTCAACACAGACATGACAGATTGTTCTCCATGTCCTTTCAGAGGGCCTCGACAGTTCAACACAGACATGACAGATTGTTCTCTATGGCCATGTCCTTTCAGAGGGCCTCGACAGTTCAACACAGACATGACAGATTGTTCTCCATGTCCTTTCAGAGGGCCTCGACAGTTCAACACAGACATGACAGATTGTTCTCCATGTCCTTTCAAAGGGCCTCGACAGTTCAACACAGACATGACAGATTGTTCTCCATGTCCTTTCAGAGGGCCTCGACAGTTCAACACAGACATGACAGATTGTTCTCTATGGCCATGTCCTTTCCGAGGGCCTCGACAGTTCAACACAGACATGACAGATTGTTCTCCATGTCCTTTCAGAGGGCCTCGACAGTTCAACACAGACATGACAGATTGTTCTCTACGGCCATGTCCTTTCAGAGGGCCTCGACAGTTCAACACAGACATGACAGATTGTTCTCCATGTCCTTTCAGAGGGCCTCGACAGTTCAACACAGACATGACAGATTGTTCTCTACGGCCATGTCCTTTCAGAGGGCCTCGACAGTTCAACACAGACATGACAGATTGTTCTCCATGTCCTTTCAGAGGGCCTCGACAGTTCAACACAGACATGACAGATTGTTCTCTACGGCCATGTCCTTTCAGAGGGCCTCGACAGTTCAACACAGACATGACAGATTGTTCTCTATGGCCATGTCCTTTCAGAGGGCCTCGACAGTTCAACACAGACATGACAGATTGTTCTCTACGGCCATGTCCTTTCCGAGGGCCTCGACAGTTCAACACAGACATGACAGATTGTTCTCCATGTCCTTTCAGAGGGCCTCGACAGTTCAACACAGACATGACAGATTGTTCTCCATGTCCTTTCAGAGGGCCTCGACAGTTCAACACAGACATGACAGATTGTTCTCTATGGCCATGTCCTTTCAGAGGGCCTCGACAGTTCAACACAGACATGACAGATTGTTCTCTATGGCCATGTCCTTTCAGAGGGCCTCGACAGTTCAACACAGACATGACAGATTGTTCTCTACGGCCATGTCCTTTCAGAGGGCCTCGACAGTTCAACACAGACATGACAGATTGTTCTCTATGGCCATGTCCTTTCAGAGGGCCTCGACAGTTCAACACAGACATGACAGATTGTTCTCTACGGCCATGTCCTTTCAGAGGGCCTCGACAGTTCAACACAGACATGACAGATTGTTCTCCATGTCCTTTCAGAGGGCCTCGACAGTTCAACACAGACATGACAGATTGTTCTCCATGTCCTTTCAGAGGGCCTCGACAGTTCAACACAGACATGACAGATTGTTCTCTACGGCCATGTCCTTTCAAAGGGCCTCGACAGTTCAACACAGACATGACAGATTGTTCTCCATGTCCTTTCAGAGGGCCTCGACAGTTCAACACAGACATGACAGATTGTTCTCCATGTCCTTTCAGAGGGCCTCGACAGTTCAACACAGACATGACAGATTGTTCTCTATGGCCATGTCCTTTCAAAGGGCCTCGACAGTTCAACACAGACATGACAGATTGTTCTCTACGGCCATGTCCTTTCAAAGGGCCTCGACAGTTCAACACAGACATGACAGATTGTTCTCCATGTCCTTTCAGAGGGCCTCGACAGTTCAACACAGACATGACAGATTGTTCTCCATGTCCTTTCAGAGGGCCTCGACAGTTCAACACAGACATGACAGATTGTTCTCCATGTCCTTTCAGAGGGCCTCGACAGTTCAACACAGACATGACAGATTGTTCTCTATGGCCATGTCCTTTCAGAGGGCCTCGACAGTTCAACACAGACATGACAGATTGTTCTCCATGTCCTTTCAAAGGGCCTCGACAGTTCAACACAGACATGACAGATTGTTCTCCATGTCCTTTCAAAGGGCCTCGACAGTTCAACACAGACATGACAGATTGTTCTCCATGTCCTTTCAGAGGGCCTCGACAGTTCAACACAGACATGACAGATTGTTCTCTACGGCCATGTCCTTTCAGAGGGCCTCGACAGTTCAACACAGACATGACAGATTGTTCTCCATGTCCTTTCAGAGGGCCTCGACAGTTCAACACAGACATGACAGATTGTTCTCTACGGCCATGTCCTTTCAGAGGGCCTCGACAGTTCAACACAGACATGACAGATTGTTCTCCATGTCCTTTCAGAGGGCCTCGACAGTTCAACACAGACATGACAGATTGTTCTCCATGTCCTTTCAGAGGGCCTCGACAGTTCAACACAGACATGACAGATTGTTCTCCATGTCCTTTCAGAGGGCCTCGACAGTTCAACACAGACATGACAGATTGTTCTCTACGGCCATGTCCTTTCAGAGGGCCTCGACAGTTCAACACAGACATGACAGATTGTTCTCTATGGCCATGTCCTTTCAGAGGGCCTCGACAGTTCAACACAGACATGACAGATTGTTCTCCATGTCCTTTCAGAGGGCCTCGACAGTTCAACACAGACATGACAGATTGTTCTCCATGTCCTTTCAGAGGGCCTCGACAGTTCAACACAGACATGACAGATTGTTCTCCATGTCCTTTCAGAGGGCCTCGACAGTTCAACACAGACATGACAGATTGTTCTCTACGGCCATGTCCTTTCAGAGGGCCTCGACAGTTCAACACAGACATGACAGATTGTCCTCTACGGCCATGTCCTTTCAGAGGGCCTCGACAGTTCAACACAGACATGACAGATTGTTCTCTATGGCCATGTCCTTTCAGAGGGCCTCGACAGTTCAACACAGACATGACAGATTGTTCTCTACGGCCATGTCCTTTCAGAGGGCCTCGACAGTTCAACACAGACATGACAGATTGTTCTCTACGGCCATGTCCTTTCAGAGGGCCTCGACAGTTCAACACAGACATGACAGATTGTTCTCTATGGCCATGTCCTTTCCGAGGGCCTCGACAGTTCAACACAGACATGACAGATTGTTCTCCATGTCCTTTCAGAGGGCCTCGACAGTTCAACACAGACATGACAGATTGTTCTCTACGGCCATGTCCTTTCAAAGGGCCTCGACAGTTCAACACAGACATGACAGATTGTTCTCCATGTCCTTTCAGAGGGCCTCGACAGTTCAACACAGACATGACAGATTGTTCTCCATGTCCTTTCAGAGGGCCTCGACAGTTCAACACAGACATGACAGATTGTTCTCTATGGCCATGTCCTTTCAGAGGGCCTCGACAGTTCAACACAGACATGACAGATTGTTCTCCATGTCCTTTCAGAGGGCCTCGACAGTTCAACACAGACATGACAGATTGTTCTCTACGGCCATGTCCTTTCAAAGGGCCTCGACAGTTCAACACAGACATGACAGATTGTTCTCCATGTCCTTTCAGAGGGCCTCGACAGTTCAACACAGACATGACAGATTGTTCTCCATGTCCTTTCAGAGGGCCTCGACAGTTCAACACAGACATGACAGATTGTTCTCTATGGCCATGTCCTTTCAGAGGGCCTCGACAGTTCAACACAGACATGACAGATTGTTCTCTATGGCCATGTCCTTTCAAAGGGCCTCGACAGTTCAACACAGACATGACAGATTGTTCTCTACGGCCATGTCCTTTCAGAGGGCCTCGACAGTTCAACACAGACATGACAGATTGTTCTCTACGGCCATGTCCTTTCAGAGGGCCTCGACAGTTCAACACAGACATGACAGATTGTTCTCCATGTCCTTTCAGAGGGCCTCGACAGTTCAACACAGACATGACAGATTGTTCTCCATGTCCTTTCAGAGGGCCTCGACAGTTCAACACAGACATGACAGATTGTTCTCTACGGCCATGTCCTTTCAGAGGGCCTCGACAGTTCAACACAGACATGACAGATTGTTCTCCATGTCCTTTCAGAGGGCCTCGACAGTTCAACACAGACATGACAGATTGTTCTCCATGTCCTTTCCGAGGGCCTCGACAGTTCAACACAGACATGACAGATTGTCCTCTACGGCCATGTCCTTTCAAAGGGCCTCGACAGTTCAACACAGACATGACAGATTGTTCTCCATGTCCTTTCAGAGGGCCTCGACAGTTCAACACAGACATGACAGATTGTTCTCCATGTCCTTTCAGAGGGCCTCGACAGTTCAACACAGACATGACAGATTGTTCTCTACGGCCATGTCCTTTCAGAGGGCCTCGACAGTTCAACACAGACATGACAGATTGTTCTCCATGTCCTTTCAGAGGGCCTCGACAGTTCAACACAGACATGACAGATTGTTCTCTACGGCCATGTCCTTTCAGAGGGCCTCGACAGTTCAACACAGACATGACAGATTGTTCTCTATGGCCATGTCCTTTCCGAGGGCCTCGACAGTTCAACACAGACATGACAGATTGTTCTCTATGGCCATGTCCTTTCCGAGGGCCTCGACAGCTCAACACAGACATGACAGATTGTCCTCTACGGCCATGTCCTTTCAGAGGGCCTCGACAGTTCAACACAGACATGACAGATTGTTCTCCATGTCCTTTCAGAGGGCCTCGACAGTTCAACACAGACATGACAGATTGTTCTCCATGTCCTTTCAAAGGCAGCCAGTTTAAACTGAATTACTCCAAATTGCTTAAATGGAAATAAAAAAAATAAAAATCGACGTCATAGTCATTATCTCCAGAACCATCCCTGCGTCAACATATGTGAAAATTTAACATTTCTATGTTTTGCTGTAAAATAGATAGAAGAAGATGTGTTTCCATTGACATCATCGGTGTGCATCATGTGATTTTAGTAGGCATTACCTACTAATTACCTACTAATTAGTTTATGATGTCATTGGAAACACCTACCTTCCTCCATCTTTTTTTACTACTAAACATTAAAACGCGCCATTTTCAAATATGTTGACGTTGGAGTGGTGCTGGAGATGATGGCTAATGACATTGAATTGTCCCTTTAAGCATTCCTCTTAGCAGTCCTGTTATGTCTGATAAGATATGTTGCATCAGTGGATGAACTTGACGTGACCTTTATTTAGCTACCGGTTGCTGCATGATCATCACAGTAAACTAACATGGCCGAGTGCGTCCCAAATAGCACCCCCCTTTCCCTAGATAGTGCATTACTTCTGACCAGGGCCCATAGGGTCAAAAGAACTAAACCTTATATTCTCACCATAACTGTGTGTGAATGTGTTGATATTGTGGCATAGGGTAACACTTAACTACACAGGCGTAAGAGAAACTTAGTGTAAAGTGTTACCCGGCATTGCTTTGCGGTGTCATTATTCTGTTGGCAGGTACATTATGGGTAATATTCACCACACTGTGAGAGGAAAGCCCCCCGGGACTGTTAGACAGAGGACATGTCCTACATTAGGAGAAGGACTACAACACTGACTGTTAGACAGAGGACATGTCCTACGTTAGGAGAAGGACTACAACGCTGTCTGTCGGACAGAGGACATGTCCTACGTTAGGAGAAGGACTACAGCGCTGTCTTTCGGACAGAGGACATGTCCTACGTTAGGAGAAGGACTACAACACTGTCTGTCGGACAGAGGACATGTCCTACGTTAGGAGAAGGACTACAACACTGTCTGTCGGACAGAGGACATGTCCTACGTTAGGAGAAGGACTACAACGCTGTCTGTCGGACAGAGGACATGTCCTACGTTAGGAGAAGGACTACAGCGCTGTCTTTCGGACAGAGGACATGTCCTACGTTAGGAGAAGGACTACAACACTGTCTGTCGGACAGAGGACATGTCCTACGTTAGGAGAAGGACTACAGCGCTGTCTTTCGGACAGAGGATATGTCCTACGTTAGGAGAAGGACTACAACGCTGTCTGTCAGACAGAGGACATGTCCTACGTTAGGAGAAGGACTACAACACTGTCTGTCGGACAGAGGACATGTCCTACATTAGGAGAAGGACTACAGCGCTGTCTGTCGGACAGAGGACATGTCCTACGTTAGGAGAAGGACTACAATGCTGTCTGTCGGACAGAGGACATGTCCTACGTTAGGAGAAGGACTACAACGCTGTCTGTTGGACAGAGGACATGTCCTACGTTAGGAGAAGGACTACAACGCTGTCTGTCGGACAGAGGACATGTCCTACGTTAGGAGAAGGACTACAACGCTGTCTGTTGGACAGAGGACATGTCCTACGTTAGGAGAAGGACTACAACGCTGTCTGTCAGACAGAGGACATGTCCTACGTTAGGAGAAGGACTACAACACTGTCTGTCGGACAGAGGACATGTCCTACGTTAGGAGAAGGACTACAACACTGTCTGTCAGACAGAGGACATGTCCTACGTTAGGAGAAGGACTACAACGCTGTCTGTCAGACAGAGGACATGTCCTACGTTAGGAGAAGGACTACAATGCTGTCTGTCGGACAGAGGACATGTCCTACGTTAGGAGAAGGACTACAACGCTGTCTGTTGGACAGAGGACATGTCCTACGTGTAGTATGGATCCAGATGGAACATCAGTGAATCCATTGTTCGTCTGCTGACTTCATGACCCCCCCGACCTTCGCCTTTTGTGATGTCAAAACCCTGTGGTATTTGTGGCACAGATCAACCGACTGACGCCAGATCGAACATGTTTTACTGAGGAGACCTTTTACACAAGCTATTCCCGATAACCACTTATCGAAGGAACAACTGATTATTAGCGGTTTTCATGTCGTCTCCCCAAGCTGAGGCTCGTTACAGCTGCAATCTGTTACCTCTTTTACAGTGAAACTATAAATATTAAATGGGACTTTCCCCCTTCGTTTTCAGCATCTGTAGTCTTTGCAGTAATTTGATGCGGGTGATCTGTGAATATGAATGCCATTTATGGACCCGTCAGAACAGGTTTGGTGCTAAACGTTGCTATGGGACTGGTTGCCAAGGGGCAGTGATCAAAGAAACTGAATTCCATTTCTTTGGTAGTGATGCTGCTTCTCTTAATCAAACACTCTACAGATGATGAAAATAACATGAGGAATGTTGTGCACATTAGCAGACGTGCCAACAGGCTATGCCAAACTACGCATGAGTATCTGTTCTCACCGGGAAAGGGGGAGTGTGTGTTGGTGTTCTGTGTATCAAAACCAATAGACTGGTTAGGGGTACAGAGGTCTATTCCTGAGGTGGTTTGATTATCTTCTGGCCATATCATTCTCTTTAGTTACTCTCCTTTCATGGCATTTGTGTATTAATACATTGCTCTTACAGCAGAAAGATAGAATTGAATTATCACAGTTCTACACGATGAAAATGTCTTCCTTTTCAAACAATTCAAACAGCTGTCTTGATCTTTCTCCATATATGACCATTTTGAAACAGCTATAGAGCTATACTACAAAATCTCTGCCACCATCAGAACACAACCAATCACAACACAACCCTCTCTCAGTCAGAACACAACCAATCACAACACAACCCTCTCTCAGTCAGAACACAACCAATCACAACACAACCCTCTCCCAGTCAGAACACAACCAATCACAACGCAACCCTCTCTGTCAGAACACAACCAATCAGAACACAACCCTCTCCCAGTCAGAACACAACCAATCACAACACAACCCTCTCTGTCAGAACACAACCAATCACAACACAACCCTCTCCCAGTCAGAACACAACCAATCACAACGCAACCCTCTCTCAGTCAGAACACAACCAATCAGAACACAACCCTCTCCCAATCAGAACACAACCAATCACAGCACAACCCTCTCAGTCAGAACACAACCAATCACAACCCAGCCCTCTCAGTCAGAACACAACCAATCACAACCCTCTCCCAATCAGAACACAACCAATCACAACGCAACCCTCTCTCAATCAGAACACAACCAATCAGAACACAACCCTCTCCCAATCAGAACACAACCAATCACAGCACAACCCTCTCAGTCAGAACACAACCAATCACAACCCAGCCCTCTCAGTCAGAACACAACCAATCACAACCCTCTCCCAATCAGAACACAACCAATCACAGCACAACCCTCTCAGTCAGAACACAACCAATCACAACCCAGCCCTCTCAGTCAGAACACAACAAATAACAACCCTCTCCCAGTCAGAACACAACAAATAACAACCCTCTCCCAGTCAGAACACAGCCAATCACAACCCTCTCCCAGTCAGAACACAACCAATCACAACCCTCTCTCAGTCAGAACATAACCAATCACAGCACAGCCCTCTCTCAGTCAGAACACAGCCAATCACAACCCTCTCCCAGTCAGAACACAACCAATCACAACCCTCTCTCAGTCAGAACATAACCAATCACAACCCTCTCCCAGTCAGAACACAACCAATCACAACCCTCTCCCAGTCAGAACACAACCAATCACAGCACAACCCTCTCAGTCAGAACACAACCAATCACAACCCAGCCCTCTCAGTCAGAACACAACCAATCACAACCCTCTCCCAGTCAGAACACAACAAATCACAACCCTCTCCCAGTCAGAACACAACCAATCACAACCCTCTCTCAGTCAGAACACAACCTTACTGTATCACTTCCAGTCTAGGAAGCCGTCCCAAACAGCACAGCACAGCAACCTTCCTTCCTTCCTTCCTTCCTTCCTTCCTTCCTTCCTTCCTTCCTTCCTTCCTTCCTTCCTTCCTTCCTTCCTTCCTTCCTTCCTTCCTTCCAGCCTTCCTTCCTTCCAGCCTTCCTTCCTTCCTTCCAGCCTTCCTTCCTTCCTTCCTTTCAGCCTTCCTTCCTTCCTTCCAGCCTCCCAGCCTCCCAGCCTCCCAGCCTCCCATCCTCCCAGCCTCCCAGCCTCCCAGCCTCCCAGCCTCCCAGCCTCCCAACCTCCCAGCCTCCCAGCCTCCCAGCCTCCCAGCCTCCCAGCCTCCCAGCCTCCCAGCCTCCCAGCCAAACCCCATCCCTCCCTACACCGGCCCCAATGACTTCACTGACCCAATGAAATCATTCCCAATGAAGGAGTGACTGGAGAAACCTTTCTAATCTGTGAAGAGATTGCTGCAAATAGGACTTTACTCACCCGGTTGTTTGTTGACCAACTGACGGACCTTCCCACTTGACACAAACTTGTTTTGGAACAATCTTTCCCGGGAAACATCCACGTTGCAAACAAATCTTCAACTTGACATCCAAAAGAGTTTCAAAGAAACACAAAGCAACACTGTATGTCAGTAATCAGTGTAATTAATGTACCAATACGGTACGTCAGTAATCAGTGTAATTAATGTACCAATACGGTACGTCAGTAATCAGTGTAATTAATGTACCAACACTGTACATCAGTAATCAGTGTAATTAATGTACCAACACTGTACGTCAGTAATCAGTGTAATTAATGTACCAACACTGTACATCAGTAATCAGTGTAATTAATGTACCAACACTGAACGTCAGTAATCAGTGTAATTAATGTACCAACACTGTACGTCAGTAATCAGTGTAATTAATGTACCAACACTGTACGTCAGTAATCAGTGTAATTAATGTACCAACACTGTACATCAGTAATCAGTGTAATTAATGTACCAACACTGTACGTCAGTAATCAGTGTAATTAATGTACCAACACTGTACGTCAGTAATCAGTGTAATTAATGTACCAATACGGTACACCAGTAATCAGTGTAATTAATGTACCAACACTGAACGTCAGTAATCAGTGTAATTAATGTACCAACACTGAACGTCAGTAATCAGTGTAATTAATGTACCAACACTGTACGTCAGTAATCAGTGTAATTAATGTACCAACACTGTACGTCAGTAATCAGTGTAATTAATGTACCAATACGGTACACCAGTAATCAGTGTAATTAATGTACCAACACTGTACGTCAGTAATCAGTGTAATTAATGTACCAACACTGAACGTCAGTAATCAGTGTAATTAATGTACCAACACTGTACGTCAGTAATCAGTGTAATTAATGTACCAACACTGTACGTCAGTAATCAGTGTAATTAATGTACCAACACTGTACGTCAGTAATCAGTGTAATTAATGTACCAACACTGTACGTCAGTAATCAGTGTAATTAATGTACCAACTGTACATCAGCAATCAGTGTAATTAATGTACCAACACTGTACGTCAGTAATCAGTGTAATTAATGTACCAACACTGTACGTCAGTAATCAGTGTAATTAATGTACCAACACTGTACATCAGTAATCAGTGTAATTAATGTACCAACACTGTACGTCAGTAATCAGTGTAATTCATGTACCAACACTGTACGTCAGTAATCAGTGTAATTAATGTACCAACTGTACATCAGCAATCAGTGTAATTAATGTACCAACACTGTACGTCAGTAATCAGTGTAATTAATGTACCAACACTGTACGTCAGTAATCAGTGTAATTAATGTACCAACACTGTACATCAGTAATCAGTGTAATTAATGTACCAACACTGTACGTCAGTAATCAGTGTAATTAATGTACCAACACTGTACGTCAGTAATCAGTGTAATTAATGTACCAACACTGAACGTCAGTAATCAGTGTAATTAATGTACCAACACTGTACATCAGTAATCAGTGTAATTAATGTACCAACACTGTACGTCAGTAATCAGTGTAATTAATGTACCAACACTGTACATCAGTAATCAGTGTAATTAATGTACCAACACTGTACGTCAGTAATCAGTGTAATTAATGTACCAACACTGTACATCAGTAATCAGTGTAATTAATGTACCAACACGGTACGTCAGTAATCAGTGTAATTAATGTACCAACACTGTACGTCAGTAATCAGTGTAATTAATGCGCTGCTGATTGGTCAAATTGGCCAATATAAAACAAACATATCCAGCCCAAAAACTTGACGAAGGACTCTTTGTCTGTGTAACGAGATCTTCTGGCCTAGTTTAGCTTTCTAACTTTGTGTTGTGAGAGAGAGAGAGCGTGAGAAGTGTTTTGGGTGAAGTGTTTTGTAGATTGAACAGGATAGTGTGTACCCTTGTGTTTCAGGTGTGAAGTGTTTTGTGGATTCAACAGGATTGTTTGTCCCCCCTTGTGTTTCAGGTGTGTGACTCTGACACTATGCTGGATCCTGCGTCCTCTGTGGAGATGGTGAAGGTTCTGGAGGAAGACCCCATGGTGGGAGGAGTGGGAGGAGACGTCCAGGTAATGTCTCCATTGTTATTGACTAGTCTGTTTGTCTGAGACTGTGTTCTCCTAGCCTGGTACCGTACTGTAGGTGCTGAAACCAGCTCCAGTCTCCATTGTTATTGACTAGTCTGTTTGTCTGAGACTGTGTTCTCCTAGCCTGGTACCGTACTTTAGGTGCTGAAACCAGCTCCGTTCTCCATTGTTATTGACTAGTCTGTTTGTCTGAGACTGTGTTCTCCTAGCCTGGTACCGTACTTTAGGTGCTGAAACCAGCTCCGGTCTCCATTGTTATTGACTAGTCTGTTTGTCTGAGACTGTGTTCTCCTAGCCTGGTACCGTACTTTAGGTGCTGAAACCAGCTCCAGTCTCCATTGTTATTGACTAGTCTGTTTGTCTGAGACGGTGTTGTCCTAGCCTGGTACCGTACTGTAGGTGCTGCAACCAGCTACAGTCTTCTGTTGATAGAAGACTAGTGTTGGGTTCAGCACAGGGGAGTCTGCTCAGGGGAGGACGGCTCATAATAATGTCTGGAACGGAGCAAATGGAATGGCAGCAAACCATGTGTTAGATGTATTTGATACCATTCCACTCATTCTGCACCAGTCATTACCACGAGCACCGTCCTCCCCAATTAAGGTGCCACCAACCTCCTGTGGTTCAGCACCTACAGTACATACGGCATGGATACAAAGCTAGGGTTGTCCAACTGCTTTCAGAGATGTACTGGGTGTGCAGGTGGGTCATCTAACCCAGTGGAGTCTGCTGAGGGGAGGACGGCTCATAATAATGTCTGGAATGGACTGAATGAAATGGTATCAAACACATGTAGTCTGAGAGAATCTTCAGAGTTGCTCCGGTTAAACTGAGAGAATCTTCAGAGTTGCTCCGGTTAAACTGAGAGAATCTTCAGAGTTGCTCTGGTTAAACTGAGAGAATCTTCAGAGTTGCTCCGGTTAAACTGAGAGAATCTTCAGAGTTGCTCCGGGTTAAACTGAGAGAATCTTCAGAGTTGCTCCGGTTAAACTGAGAGAATCTTCAGAGTTGCTCCGGTTAAGCTGAGAGAATCTTCAGAGTTGCTCCGGGTTAAACTGAGAGAATCTTCAGAGTTGCTCCGGTTAAACTGAGAGAATCTTCAGAGTTGCTCCGGTTAAGCTGAGAGAATCTTCAGAGTTGCTCCGGTTAAGCTGAGAGAATCTTCAGAGTTGCTCCGGTTAAACTGAGAGAATCTTCAGAGTTGCTTCGGGTTAAGCTGAGAGAATCTTCAGAGTTGCTCCGGTTAAACTGAGAGAATCTTCAGAGTTGCTCCGGTTAAACTGAGAGAATCTTCAGAGTTGCTCCGGTTAAACTGAGAGAATCTTCAGAGTTGCTCCGGTTAAACTGAGAGAATCTTCAGAGTTGCTCCGGTTAAACTGAGAGAATCTTCAGAGTTGCTCCGGTTAAACTGAGAGAATCTTCAGAGTTGCTCCGGTTAAACTGAGAGAATCTTCAGAGTTGCTCCGGTTAAGCTGAGAGAATCTTCAGAGTTGCTCCGGTTAAGCTGAGAGAATCTTCTCACACTGTGGTTTATTAACTGATGTGGTGATGTTGATGCCTTTACGACCCGCATTTAGAAGTTACAAAGAAATAAACACAAACCTCTTAAAATTATTTTGATAGCTTTTTCAACAAGTATGCTTCAGTGCATAAAATAAAGCTTTAGTGCTTTCTTTTATGATCCTGTAAAGTATTTCTGGACAAGAGAAAGAGTAATGGTTCAGCCTACACAGTTGTTGAGGACCAAATCTGCCCGTATTGAATTTAAAGTTCCCTGAATACCAAATAATACAAACTATAAAAATGCATCTACACAACAGGACATTCCTTGACAAAATTGAGTCAGCCTATACCTTAGGCTTACATTGATTACTCTCTGGTGAGAATTCTACACAATAGCAGGTTGATAGGTGCTTCCGTGCTTCTACACCTGCATTTCTTGCTGTTTGGGGTTTTAGGCTGGGTTTCTGTACAGCACTTTGAGATATCAGCTGATGTAAGAAGGGCTATATAAATACATTTGATTTGATTTGATAGGTGGAACATTTGTAAGAGCTCTGGGAGAGTTGATAGCATTTCCTTTTGCTAATTAGGGGTCCTTAAACCAATTGCCCACAATTGTGCCGTTTGGTTGCTATGCTAATACTATAGAATGTGTTTACAGCAGTTGTTAACCAACTTAAATACCCTGACCCTATGTGTCTTTCTTCCTCCACAGATCCTGAACAAATACGAGTCCTGGATCTCGTTTCTTAGCAGCGTCCGTTACTGGATGGCCTTCAACATCGAGCGGGCGTGTCAGTCCTACTTCGGCTGCGTCCAGTGCATCAGCGGACCACTGGGAATGTACAGGAACAACCTGCTCCACGAGTTCATAGAGGATTGGTACAACCAGACCTTCATGGGCAGCCACTGTAGCTTCGGCGACGACCGCCACCTCACCAACCGCGTGCTGAGCCTGGGCTACGCCACCAAGTACACGGCCCGGTCCAAGTGCCTGACCGAGACCCCCATCACCTACCTGCGCTGGCTGAACCAGCAGACCCGCTGGAGTAAGTCCTACTTCAGAGAGTGGCTCTACAACGCCATGTGGTTCCACAAACACCACCTCTGGATGACCTACGAGGCTGTCATCACCGGGTTCTTCCCCTTCTTCCTCATCGCCACGGCGATACAGCTGTTCTACCAGGGGAGGATCTGGAATATCCTTCTCTTCCTGTTGATCGTCCAGGCGGTCGCCCTCATCAAGTCCTCCTTTGCCTCCTGCATGAGGGGCAACATCGTCATGGTCTTCATGTCCTTCTACTCAGTGTTGTACATGTCCAGTCTGCTACCGGCCAAGATGTTCGCTATCGCCACCATAAACAAGGCCGGCTGGGGCACGTCAGGGAGGAAGACGATCGTGACTAACTTCGTAGGGCTCGTTCCCATATCGGTCTGGTTCACCATCCTCTTCCTTGGCATTATCTATACGGTCGTCCAGGAAACCAGAAAAGATGTTCCTTTTCCAGACTCTGAAAAGATAGTGTTAATGGTGGGTGCGATAGTGTACGCCAGCTACTGGGTCATGCTGTTGACGTTGTACATGGTGCTGATCACTAAATGTGGCAAGAGGAAGAAAGAACAGCAGTATGATATGGTGCTGGATGTATGACATCTCCCTCCTCATCCTCCTCCTCCCCTGAAACTCCTCGGTTGGGTCTTAAACGCCACTCTATTTCCTGCATAGTGCACTACTTTTGACCAGGGTCCATACAGGGCTCTGGTCAAAAAGTAACACACTTTTTTTTTAGGGATCAGGGTGCAGTTTGAGGCGCAGACTATCTCCCTCTCAACAACGTTTACAAAGTGAAGAATCTCAAACTGCTCCTTGATTGTTGGACTCTCGGCGGGTGACGTGAAGTGAGGATGCCAGGAGAGCGATATCATTGCTGCTGTGACTGACTGCAACAAGAAACTACAGATATTTTCTTCTGAAATATTATGATGATGAGGTAAAACTCTTGTTGGTGATGTGTTTTGCCAAATGGAAAACCACCAAACGGACATCCTGTTTTTCCACATAGATACACAGAGATGATATGCATAATGTCCTATGCACTTTTACGTCTCACTCCCATTGTGCATAATGCTTGACAGAGTCATTTGAAGATGAAATACCTCAGTGGTTATGCTTTTCATTGTATGAGTGAGTGATCGGGATGCACCCAGAAAATGGCTCGTTCTTGATTATAACATAATTTATGATGTTTTTGGTCATATTTGTCCTTTTTTTTATACACAGTTCTTAATGAAAGTCAAAGCTGGAATTTCTCAGTTCTTTTGGCCATGCTGTATCTGTTGACTTGTTACTTTGTAAGTTACATATTATATTTTAATGCCTTTTTATATAGACTTTTTAAAAATTCTATTTTTGCTTTAATAACCACCAAAGATTCTTTATTTTCATTCATTTTTATATAAAATGGAGAGAAAAAAATGCATTGTGCATTCAACTGTTATAACAATGACGTGTGTATCTGACCAAAAAATGTGAAGTTAACAGCTGGGGTTTTGTCTGCAATGATAACAATAAAATGCAATTCTAGGGATAAGTTATTGAATACAAGAAGGGTGATTAACCTGTGTTTTTTTTATGTACAATGAGAGAAAACCAGCAATATTTATAAGAACATTCTGTGGTTTTCTAGATAATTCTATATTTAATAATATACATTTCATAATAGACCTTATAGAGACCGTCGTTCGTTTTGGAGAGGTAGCCGTTCTGCAGGATTTTGCTCCAGCCCTAATCTTAACATAGCCTTTCGCAAATCTAAATTAGCAAGACAGCACAAACAGATCTGGGACCAGGCTAGCTCTAACACACTCTATTCTACTGATCAGCACAAACAGATCTGGGACCAGGCTAGCTCTAACACACTCTATTCTACTGATCAGCACAAACAGATCTGGGACCAGGCTAGCTCTAACACACTCTATTCTACTGATCAGCACAAACTGATCTGGGACCAGGCTAGCTCTAACACACTCTATTCTACTGATCAGCACAAACAGATCTGGGACCAGGCTAGCTCTAACACACTCTATTCTACTGATCAGCACAAACAGATCTGGGACCAGGCTAGCTCTAACACACTCTATTCTACTGATCAGCACAAACTGATCTGGGACCAGGCTAGCTCTAACACACTCTATTCTATTGATCAGCACAAACTGATCTGGGACCAGGCTAGCTCTAACACACTCTATTCTACTGATCAGCACAAACTGATCTGGGACCAGGCTAACTGTTACTGCAGGGCTGGAGCAAAAGCCTGCCACGCAGTATCTCTTCAGGCGGCGGTTTAACCACCTTTTGCCTTACTGTAGGACTTCCTGAAATAGGTTTCAAGGTTTCATACGAGTTCACATGAGGACATTCGTCACATGATGCATTCTGAAAATTGTATAAACAATGCGTTAATCCACATCAGATTAAAATCCCAAAAGATACATTTTCGCAAAAATGTAATGATCTATTCCAGAGTACTTACTCTTTAGAATCTTATTAGAATTGATCAGACCGAATATTGAACCGTGACTTTGGGATCATGGGTAGTATTATCATGAAGCACTTTTGTGTTGTGCCAAAAAATAAAAAAATAAAATATCTTACTATGTTTAGAAAGTTGTCATTATTAATCTGTAATAGTACTTCTGTCATAATGAATATGTGTGACTCCCTCGTGTCTTATAACACTGACGGTCAGTAAAACACACTTGTTTGCACATAAAATGAGACATTCTCACTAGTGTAGAAGTGTTAGTTTACATTGGCGGATGTTGCTGTTTGGCTGCTGTTGTGTTTTATTGTTGCCATGGAGACAGCTGAACCTGGAGATCAGAGGGCCTTTCTCCAGACAAGTATCTCGGGGTGGAGAGTTGCCATGGAGACAGCTGAACCAGGAGATCAGAGGGCCTTTCTCCAGACAAGTATCACGGGGTGGAGAGTTGCCATGGAGACAGCTGAACCAGGAGATCAGAGGGCCTTTCTCCAGACAAGTATCACGGGGTGGAGAGTTGCCATGGAGACAGCTGAACCAGGAGATCAGAGGGCCTTTCTCCAGACAAGTATCACGGGGTGGAGAGTTGCCATGGAGACAGCTGAACCTGGAGATTAGAGGGCCTTTCTCCAGACAAGTATCACGGGGTGGAGAGTTGCCATGGAGACAGCTGAACCTGGAGATTAGAGGGCCTTTCTCCAGACAAGTATCACGGGGTGGAGAGTTGCCATGGAGACAGCTGAACCTGGAGATTAGAGGGCCTTTCTCCAGACAAGTATCACGGGGTGGAGAGTTGCCATGGAGACAGCTGAACCAGGAGATCAGAGGGCCTTTCTCCAGACAAGTATCACGGGGTGGAGAGTTGCCATGGAGACAGCTGAACCTGGAGATTAGAGGGCCTTTCTCCAGACAAGTATCACGGGGTGGAGAGTTGCCATGGAGACAGCTGAACCTGGAGATTAGAGGGCCTTTCTCCAGACAAGTATCACGGGGTGGAGAGTTGCCATGGAGACAGCTGAACCTGGAGATTAGAGGGCCTTTCTCCAGACAAGTATCACGGGGTGGAGAGTTGCCATGGAGACAGCTGAACCTGGAGATTAGAGGGCCTTTCTCCAGACAAGTATCACGGGGTGGAGAGTTGCCATGGAGACAGCTGAACCTGGAGATTAGAGGGCCTTTCTCCAGACAAGTATCACGGGGTGGAGAGTTGCCATGGAGACAGCTGAACCTGGAGATTAGAGGGCCTTTCTCCAGACAAGTATCACGGGGTGGAGAGTTGCCATGGCAGAGAAGCTTATTTATTGTACACACAAACGTTTTAGTATAAAGTAGCAGAGTAGTGAAATCAGTCGTCTAGACTTGGCCATTCCATAAGAATCCTCTCACTAATCTTCCCAGGTCATCCAGGAGGTTCACTTTGAATGAGATACATCACACGGTATTAATGGGGAAGATTTTTCTTTAAGCAGAATTCTCCCACAGAATTCTCTCACAGAATTCTCTCACAGAATTCTAACTCAATACTCTATTATTCAAGACAGCCCATTCCAGAGTACAGAACTAGGTTATTACTCACACAATATGACATGTTCAAGTCCTTCTAGACTAACATTGGATTGAACACCTGCTGTTAAAATCCTCCTGAGTTCTGCTGCATTTCTGTCCAGTCTCCAACATGGCTCCCAAATGGCCCTAGTCAAAAGGAGTACACTATATAGGGAATAGGGTTCCATTTGTGATGAAAACTCTTGTCTGGTCTCAGACCGTAAGGGGACAACTGGAACTGCAACATTGTACCACTTTCAACAGGTGGTTAAAAAAAATCCAGCTTCTTCCTGGTTGGTTGGGTCATGGAAAGAAAAAGTAAATGTGAATTCTCTCAGTACTGCACAGTCACCAAGCCAGCTGTGTTTTCTCTGTCTAGCTACCTCACTGTAGTAACAGACCGAGAGACCCAGTCATACATCCAGAACGGCACATGTGGGCAACATCGGAGCCAAGTCCCTCAGTGTGTCACTCCTGGGTTCAAAAACTATCCGAAATCCTTATACCTACTTTGTCTATGTTTGATTGAGCTTGCCTGGCAAAATGGAACCAATGGAATCATTCCAAAAGTGTAAAACCCCGACCATCTGGCACTCCAGGCAGGCTAAAGCAAATGCTGAAAGTATGTGAAAGATTTGGAATAGTACTTGAACCCAGGTTCTGCAGTGCGTCAGCAGTGAAACGCCATTCCCAGCTCTGCCAGAGGCATTAAAGTAGCGCTCAGAGCTGCAGCTATTCCCCTCTGTCTGTGGGAATGAATGTATGTAACTCATGTCATGTTCTCCTGCATGCAGAGCTCCAGTTCTTGGTCAGGGCTGCTAGACTCTGCACATTGGAATCATTAGCAGTACAGCTGATACATATGCCATGAGGATCTGTGGGACTGAATGACTCAACCGTTCTAGAAGCCATTGAGACTCTAAAGAACACATTGGCTGTTGTGAATGTTCTACTCATACTGTAGATATAGAACAGATGTGAGGAGTTCCATTCCAAGACGCTATATATGCATTTTCTGAATCTTTTCGTAAATTCAATTTTTTTGTTTAAAGAATTTCTGAAAGAGATTGGTGTGTTTTCTCCATCTAATCATGGAACGGGGTTGTTGAATGACAGACGGGTGTGTTTGAAACCTATCACTACATGGTTTCACGTCAGAGAGACAAACCATCACATGTTGTTGAATGACAGACGGGTGTGTTTGAAACCTATCACTACATGGTTTCATGTCAGAGAGACAAACCATCACATGTTGTTGAATGACAGACGGGTGTGTTTGAAACCTATCACTACATGGTTTCATGTCAGAGAGACAAACCATCACATGTTGTTGAATGACAGACGGGTGTGTTTGAAACCTATCACTACATGGTTTCACGTCAGAGAGACAAACCATCACATGTTGTTGAGTGACAGACGGGTGTGTTTGAAACCTATCACTACATGGTTTCACGTCAGAGAGACAAACCATCACATGTTGTTGAATGACAGACGGGTGTGTTTGAAACCTATCACTACATGGTTTCATGTCAGAGAGACAAACCATCACATGTTGTTGAATGACAGACGGTGTGTTTGAAACCTATCACTACATGGTTTCACATCAGAGAGACAAACCATCACATGTTGTTGAATGACAGACGGGTGTGTTTGAAACCTATCACTACATGGTTTCATGTCAGAGAGACAAACCATCACATGTTGTTGAATGACAGACGGGTGTGTTTGAAACCTATCACTACATGGTTTCATGTCAGAGAGACAAACCATCACATGTTGTTGAATGACAGACGGGTGTGTTTGAAACCTATCACTACATAGTTTCACGTCAGAGAGACAAACCATCACATGTTGTTGAATGACAGACGGTGTGTTTGAAACCTATCACTACATGGTTTCATGTCAGAGAGACAAACCATCACGTTGTTGAATGACAGACGGGTGTGTTTGAAACCTATCACTACATAGTTTCACGTCAGAGAGACAAACCATCACATGTTGTTGAATGACAGACGGGTGTGTTTGAAACCTATCACTACATGGTTTCATGTCAGAGAGACAAACCATCACATGTTGTTGAATGACAGACGGGTGTGTTTGAAACCTATCACTACATGGTTTCATGTCAGAGAGACAAACCATCACATGTTGTTGAATGACAGACGGGTGTGTTTGAAACCTATCACTACATGGTTTCATGTCAGAGAGACAAACCATCACATGTTGTTGAATGACAGACGGGTGTGTTTGAAACCTATCACTACATGGTTTCACGTCAGAGAGACAAACCATCACATGTAGTTGAATGACAGACGGGTGTGTTTGAAACCTATCACTACATGGTTTCACGTCAGAGAGACAAACCATCACATGTTGTTGAATGACAGACGGGTGTGTTTGAAACCTATCACTACATGGTTTCATGTCAGAGAGACAAACCATCACATGTTGTTGAATGACAGACGGTGTGTTTGAAACCTATCACTACATGGTTTCACATCAGAGAGACAAACCATCACATGTTGTTGAATGACAGACGGGTGTGTTTGAAACCTATCACTACATGGTTTCATGTCAGAGAGACAAACCATCACATGTTGTTGAATGACAGACGGGTGTGTTTGAAACCTATCACTACATGGTTTCATGTCAGAGAGACAAACCATCACATGTTGTTGAATGACAGACGGGTGTGTTTGAAACCTATCACTACATGGTTTCACGTCAGAGAGACAAACCATCACATGTTGTTGAGTGACAGACGGGTGTGTTTGAAACCTATCACTACATGGTTTCACGTCAGAGAGACAAACCATCACATGTTGTTGAATGACAGACGGGTGTGTTTGAAACCTATCACTACATGGTTTCATGTCAGAGAGACAAACCATCACATGTTGTTGAATGACAGACGGTGTGTTTGAAACCTATCACTACATGGTTTCACATCAGAGAGACAAACCATCACATGTTGTTGAATGACAGACGGGTGTGTTTGAAACCTATCACTACATGGTTTCATGTCAGAGAGACAAACCATCACATGTTGTTGAATGACAGACGGGTGTGTTTGAAACCTATCACTACATGGTTTCATGTCAGAGAGACAAACCATCACATGTTGTTGAATGACAGACGGGTGTGTTTGAAACCTATCACTACATGGTTTCACGTCAGAGAGACAAACCATCACATGTTGTTGAGTGACAGACGGGTGTGTTTGAAACCTATCACTACATGGTTTCACGTCAGAGAGACAAACCATCACATGTTGTTGAATGACAGACGGTGTGTTTGAAACCTATCACTACATGGTTTCACATCAGAGAGACAAACCATCACATGTTGTTGAATGACAGACGGGTGTGTTTGAAACCTATCACTACATGGTTTCATGTCAGAGAGACAAACCATCACATGTTGTTGAATGACAGACGGGTGTGTTTGAAACCTATCACTACATGGTTTCATGTCAGAGAGACAAACCATCACATGTTGTTGAATGACAGACGGGTGTGTTTGAAACCTATCACTACATGGTTTCATGTCAGAGAGACAAACCATCACATGTTGTTGAATGACAGACGGGTGTGTTTGAAACCTATCACTACATGGTTTCATGTCAGAGAGACAAACCATCACATGTTGTTGAATGACAGACAGGTGTGTTTGAAACCTATCACTACATGGTTTCATGTCAGAGAGACAAACCATCACATGTTGTTGAATGACAGACGGGTGTGTTTGAAACCTATCACTACATGGTTTCACGTCAGAGAGACAAACCATCACATGTTGTTGAATGACAGACGGTGTGTTTGAAACCTATCACTACATGGTTTCATGTCAGAGAGACAAACCATCACATGTTGTTGAATGACAGACGGGTGTGTTTGAAACCTATCACTACATGGTTTCATGTCAGAGAGACAAACCATCACATGTTGTTGAATGACAGACGGTGTGTTTGAAACCTATCACTACATGGTTTCACGTCAGAGAGACAAACCATCACATGTAGTTGAATGACAGACGGGTGTGTTTGAAACCTATCACTACATGGTTTCACATCAGAGAGACAAACCATCACATGTTGTTGAATGACAGACGGTGTGTTTGAAACCTATCACTGCATGGTTTCATGTCAGAGAGACAAACCATCACATGTTGTTGAATGACAGACGGTGTGTTTGAAACCTATCACTACATGGTTTCATGTCAGAGAGACAAACCATCACATGTTGTTGAATGACAGACGGTGTGTTTGAAACCTATCACTACATGGTTTCATGTCAGAGAGACAAACCATCACATGTTGTTGAATGACAGACGGGTGTGTTTGAAACCTATCACTACATGGTTTCATGTCAGAGAGACAAACCATCACATGTTGTTGAATGACAGACAGGTGTGTTTGAAACCTATCACTACATGGTTTCATGTCAGAGAGACAAACCATCACATGTTGTTGAATGACAGACAGGTGTGTTTGAAACCTATCACTACATGGTTTCATGTCAGAGAGACAAACCATCACATGTTGTTGAGTGACAGACGGGTGTGTTTGAAACCTATCACTACATGGTTTCACATCAGAGAGACAAACCATCACATGTTGTTGAATGACAGACGGTGTGTTTGAAACCTATCACTACATGGTTTCATGTCAGAGAGACAAACCATCACATGTTGTTGAATGACAGACAGGTGTGTTTGAAACCTATCACTACATGGTTTCATGTCAGAGAGACAAACCATCACATGTTGTTGAATGACAGACGGGTGTGTTTGAAACCTATCACTACATGGTTTCATGTCAGAGAGACAAACCATCACATGTTGGTGAATGACAGACGGTGTGTTTGAAACCTATCACTACATGGTTTCACGTCAGAGAGACAAACCATCACATGTAGTTGAATGACAGACGGGTGTGTTTGAAACCTATCACTACATGGTTTCACGTCAGAGAGACAAACCATCACATGTAGTTGAATGACAGACGGGTGTGTTTGAAACCTATCACTACATGGTTTCACGTCAGAGAGACAAACCATCACATGTAGTTGAATGACAGACGGGTGTGTTTGAAACCTATCACTACATGGTTTCACGTCAGAGAGACAAACCATCACATGTAGTTGAATGACAGACGGGTGTGTTTGAAACCTATCACTACATGGTTTCATGTCAGAGAGACAAACCATCACATGTTGTTGAATGACAGACGGGTGTGTTTGAAACCTATCACTACATGGTTTCATGTCAGAGAGACAAACCATCACATGTTGTTGAATGACAGACGGGTGTGTTTGAAACCTATCACTACATGGTTTCATGTCAGAGAGACAAACCATCACATGTTGTTGAATGACAGACGGGTGTGTTTGAAACCTATCACTACATGGTTTCATGTCAGAGAGACAAACCATCACATGTTGTTGAATGACAGACGGGTGTGTTTGAAACCTATCACTACATGGTTTCATGTCAGAGAGACAAACCATCACATGTTGTTGAATGACAGACGGGTGTGTTTGAAACCTATCACTACATGGTTTCATGTCAGAGAGACAAACCATCACATGTTGTTGAATGACAGACGGGTGTGTTTGAAACCTATCACTACATGGTTTCATGTCAGAGAGACAAACCATCACATGTTGTTGAATGACAGACGGGTGTGTTTGAAACCTATCACTACATGGTTTCATGTCAGAGAGACAAACCATCACATGTTGTTGAATGACAGACAGGTGTGTTTGAAACCTATCACTACATGGTTTCATGTCAGAGAGACAAACCATCACATGTTGTTGAATGACAGACGGGTGTGTTTGAAACCTATCACTACATAGTTTCACGTCAGAGAGACAAACCATCACATGTTGTTGAATGACAGACGGTGTGTTTGAAACCTATCACTACATGGTTTCACATCAGAGAGACAAACCATCACATGTTGTTGAATGACAGACAGGTGTGTTTGAATCCTATCACTACATGGTTTCATGTCAGAGAGACAAACCATCACATGTAGTTGAATGACAGACGGGTGTGTTTGAAACCTATCACTGCATGGTTTCATGTCAGAGAGACAAACCATCACATGTTGTTGAATGACAGACGGTGTGTTTGAAACCTATCACTACATGGTTTCATGTCAGAGAGACAAACCATCACATGTTGTTGAATGACAGACAGGTGTGTTTGAAACCTATCACTACATGGTTTCATGTCAGAGAGACAAACCATCACATGTTGTTGAATGACAGACGGTGTGTTTGAAACCTATCACTACATGGTTTCATGTCAGAGAGACAAACCATCACATGTTGTTGAATGACAGACGGTGTGTTTGAAACTTATCACTACATGGTTTCATGTCAGAGAGACAAACCATCACATGTTGTTGAATGACAGACGGTGTGTTTGAAACCTATCACTACATGGTTTCACGTCAGAGAGACAAACCATCACATGTTGTTGAATGACAGACGTGTGTGTTTGAAACCTATCACTACATGGTTTCACGTCAGAGAGACAAACCATCACATGTTGTTGAATGACAGACGGTGTGTTTGAAACCTATCACTACATGGTTTCACGTCAGAGAGACAAACCATCACATGTTGTTGAATGACAGACGGTGTGTTTGAAACCTATCACTACATGGTTTCACGTCAGAGAGACAAACCATCACATGTTGTTGAATGACAGACGGGTGTGTTTGAAACCTATCACTACATGGTTTCATGTCAGAGAGACAAACCATCACATGTTGTTGAATGACAGACGGGTGTGTTTGAAACCTATCACTACATGGTTTCACGTCAGAGAGACAAACCATCACATGTAGTTGAATGACAGACGGGTGTGTTTGAAACCTATCACTACATAGTTTCACGTCAGAGAGACAAACCATCACATGTTGTTGAATGACAGACGGTGTGTTTGAAACCTATCACTACATGGTTTCACATCAGAGAGACAAACCATCACATGTTGTTGAATGACAGACAGGTGTGTTTGAATCCTATCACTACATGGTTTCATGTCAGAGAGACAAACCATCACATGTAGTTGAATGACAGACGGGTGTGTTTGAAACCTATCACTGCATGGTTTCATGTCAGAGAGACAAACCATCACATGTTGTTGAATGACAGACGGTGTGTTTGAAACCTATCACTACATGGTTTCATGTCAGAGAGACAAACCATCACATGTTGTTGAATGACAGACAGGTGTGTTTGAAACCTATCACTACATGGTTTCATGTCAGAGAGACAAACCATCACATGTTGTTGAATGACAGACGGTGTGTTTGAAACCTATCACTACATGGTTTCATGTCAGAGAGACAAACCATCACATGTTGTTGAATGACAGACGGTGTGTTTGAAACTTATCACTACATGGTTTCATGTCAGAGAGACAAACCATCACATGTTGTTGAATGACAGACGGTGTGTTTGAAACCTATCACTACATGGTTTCACGTCAGAGAGACAAACCATCACATGTTGTTGAATGACAGACGTGTGTGTTTGAAACCTATCACTACATGGTTTCACGTCAGAGAGACAAACCATCACATGTTGTTGAATGACAGACGGTGTGTTTGAAACCTATCACTACATGGTTTCACGTCAGAGAGACAAACCATCACATGTTGTTGAATGACAGACGGTGTGTTTGAAACCTATCACTACATGGTTTCACGTCAGAGAGACAAACCATCACATGTTGTTGAATGACAGACGGGTGTGTTTGAAACCTATCACTACATGGTTTCATGTCAGAGAGACAAACCATCACATGTTGTTGAATGACAGACGGGTGTGTTTGAAACCTATCACTACATGGTTTCACGTCAGAGAGACAAACCATCACATGTAGTTGAATGACAGACGGGTGTGTTTGAAACCTATCACTACATAGTTTCACGTCAGAGAGACAAACCATCACATGTTGTTGAATGACAGACGGTGTGTTTGAAACCTATCACTACATGGTTTCACATCAGAGAGACAAACCATCACATGTTGTTGAATGACAGACAGGTGTGTTTGAATCCTATCACTACATGGTTTCATGTCAGAGAGACAAACCATCACATGTAGTTGAATGACAGACGGGTGTGTTTGAAACCTATCACTGCATGGTTTCATGTCAGAGAGACAAACCATCACATGTTGTTGAATGACAGACGGTGTGTTTGAAACCTATCACTACATGGTTTCATGTCAGAGAGACAAACCATCACATGTTGTTGAATGACAGACAGGTGTGTTTGAATCCTATCACTACATGGTTTCATGTCAGAGAGACAAACCATCACATGTAGTTGAATGACAGACGGGTGTGTTTGAAACCTATCACTGCATGGTTTCATGTCAGAGAGACAAACCATCACATGTTGTTGAATGACAGACGGTGTGTTTGAAACCTATCACTACATGGTTTCATGTCAGAGAGACAAACCATCACATGTTGTTGAATGACAGACAGGTGTGTTTGAAACCTATCACTACATGGTTTCATGTCAGAGAGACAAACCATCACATGTTGTTGAATGACAGACGGTGTGTTTGAAACCTATCACTACATGGTTTCATGTCAGAGAGACAAACCATCACATGTTGTTGAATGACAGACGGTGTGTTTGAAACTTATCACTACATGGTTTCATGTCAGAGAGACAAACCATCACATGTTGTTGAATGACAGACGGTGTGTTTGAAACCTATCACTACATGGTTTCACGTCAGAGAGACAAACCATCACATGTTGTTGAATGACAGACGTGTGTGTTTGAAACCTATCACTACATGGTTTCACGTCAGAGAGACAAACCATCACATGTTGTTGAATGACAGACGGTGTGTTTGAAACCTATCACTACATGGTTTCACGTCAGAGAGACAAACCATCACATGTTGTTGAATGACAGACGGTGTGTTTGAAACCTATCACTACATGGTTTCACGTCAGAGAGACAAACCATCACATGTTGTTGAATGACAGACGGGTGTGTTTGAAACCTATCACTACATGGTTTCATGTCAGAGAGACAAACCATCACATGTTGTTGAATGACAGACGGGTGTGTTTGAAACCTATCACTACATGGTTTCACGTCAGAGAGACAAACCATCACATGTAGTTGAATGACAGACGGGTGTGTTTGAAACCTATCACTACATAGTTTCACGTCAGAGAGACAAACCATCACATGTTGTTGAATGACAGACGGTGTGTTTGAAACCTATCACTACATGGTTTCACATCAGAGAGACAAACCATCACATGTTGTTGAATGACAGACAGGTGTGTTTGAATCCTATCACTACATGGTTTCATGTCAGAGAGACAAACCATCACATGTAGTTGAATGACAGACGGGTGTGTTTGAAACCTATCACTGCATGGTTTCATGTCAGAGAGACAAACCATCACATGTTGTTGAATGACAGACGGTGTGTTTGAAACCTATCACTACATGGTTTCATGTCAGAGAGACAAACCATCACATGTTGTTGAATGACAGACGGTGTGTTTGAAACCTATCACTACATGGTTTCATGTCAGAGAGACAAACCATCACATGTTGTTGAGTGACAGACGGGTGTGTTTGAAACCTATCACTACATGGTTTCACGTCAGAGAGACAAACCATCACATGTTGTTGAGTGACAGACGGGTGTGTTTGAAACCTATCACTACATGGTTTCACGTCAGAGAGACAAACCATCACATGTTGTTGAATGACAGACGGTGTGTTTGAAACCTATCACTACATGGTTTCATGTCAGAGAGACAAACCATCACATGTTGTTGAATGACAGACGGGTGTGTTTGAAACCTATCACTACATGGTTTCACATCAGAGAGACAAACCATCACATGTTGTTGAATGACAGACGGGTGTGTTTGAAACCTATCACTACATGGTTTCACATCAGAGAGACAAACCATCACATGTTGTTGAATGACAGACGGGTGTGTTTGAAACCTATCACTACATGGTTTCACGTCAGCGAGACAAACCATCACATGTTGTTGAATGACAGACGGTGTGTTTGAAACCTATCACTACATGGTTTCATGTCAGAGAGACAAACCATCACATGTTGTTGAATGACAGACGGGTGTGTTTGAAACCTATCACTACATGGTTTCACATCAGAGAGACAAACCATCACATGTTGTTGAATGACAGACGGGTGTGTTTGAAACCTATCACTACATGGTTTCACATCAGAGAGACAAACCATCACATGTTGTTGAATGACAGACGGGTGTGTTTGAAACCTATCACTACATGGTTTCATGTCAGAGAGACAAACCATCACATGTTGTCGAATGACAGACGGTGTGTTTGAAACCTATCACTACATGGTTTCATGTCAGAGAGACAAACCATCACATGTTGTTGAATGACAGACGGTGTGTTTGAAACCTATCACTACATGGTTTCATGTCAGAGAGACAAACCATCACATGTTGTTGAGTGACAGACGGGTGTGTTTGAAACCAATCACTACATGGTTTCACGTCAGAGAGACAAACCATCACATGTTGTTGAATGACAGACGGGTGTGTTTGAAACCTATCACTACATGGTTTCATGTCAGAGAGACAAACCATCACATGTTGTTGAATGACAGACAGGTGTGTTTGAAACCTATCACTACATGGTTTCACGTCAGAGAGACAAACCATCACATGTTGTTGAATGACAGACGGTGTGTTTGAAACCTATCACTACATGGTTTCACGTCAGAGAGACAAACCATCACATGTTGTTTAATGACAGACAGGTGTGTTTGAAACCTATCACTACATGGTTTCATGTCAGAGAGACAAACCATCACATGTTGTTGAGTGACAGACGGGTGTGTTTGAAACCTATCACTACATGGTTTCACGTCAGAGAGACAAACCATCACATGTTGTTGAATGACAGACGGTGTGTTTGAAACCTATCACTACATGGTTTCACGTCAGAGAGACAAACCATCACATGTTGTTGAATGACAGACGGTGTGTTTGAAACCTATCACTACATGGTTTCATGTCAGAGAGACAAACCATCACATGTTGTTGAGTGACAGACGGGTGTGTTTGAAACCTATCACTACATGGTTTCACGTCAGAGAGACAAACCATCACATGTTGTTGAGTGACAGACGGGTGTGTTTGAAACCTATCACTACATGGTTTCACGTCAGAGAGACAAACCATCACATGTTGTTGAATGACAGACGGTGTGTTTGAAACCTATCACTACATGGTTTCACGTCAGAGACACAAACCATCACATGTTGTTGCAAAACAAGATACAGTGCATTCAGAAAGTATTCAGACCCCTTCCCCTTTTTCCACATTTTGTTACGTTACAGCCTTATTCTGAAATGTATTAAATTAAAACAATTTCCTCATCAATATACACACAATACCCACAATGACAAAGTGAAAACAGGTTTTTAGAAATTTTTGCAAATGTATTAAAAATAGAAAACAGAAATACCTTATTTACATAAGTATTCAGACCCTTTGCTATGAGACTCGAAATTGAGCTCAGCTGCATCCTGTTTCCATTGATCCTCCTTGAATTGTTTCTACAACTTGATTGGAGTCCACCTGTGGTAAATTCAATTTATTGGACATGATTTGGAAAGGCACACACCTGTCTATATCAGGTCCCACAGTGCATGTCAGAGCAGAAACCAAGCCATGAGGTCGAAGGAATTGTCCATAGAGCTCAGCGACAGGATTGTGTCACGGGCACAGATCTGGGGAAGGATACCAAAACATTTCTGCAGCATTGAAGGGCCCCAAGAACACAGTGGCCTCCATCATTCTTAAATGGAAGAAGTTTGGAACTACCAAGACTCTTCCTAGAGCTGGCCGCCCGGCCAAACTGAGCAATTGGGGGAGAAGTGCCTTAGTCAGGGAGGTAACCAAGAACCCGATGGTCACTCTGACAGAGTTCCAGAGTTCCTCAGTGGAGATGGGAGAACCTTTCAGAAGGATAACCATCTCTGCAGCACTCCACCAATCAGGCCTTTATGGTAGAGTGGCCAGACGGAAGCGATTCCTCAGTAAAAGGCACATGACAGCCCATTTGGAGTTTGCCTAAAGGCACCTAAAGGACTCTCAGATCATGAGAAACAAGATTCTCTGGTCTGATGAAACCAAGATTGAACTCTCTGAACTGAATGCCAAGCGTCACGTCTGGAGGAAACCTGTCAGGGACTGGGAGACTAGTCAGGATCGAGGGAAAGATGAACAGAGCAAAGTACAGAAAGATCCTGGATGAAAGCCTGCTCCAGAGTGCTCAGGACCTCAGACTGGGGCGAAGGTTCACCTTCCAACAGGACAACGACCCTAAGCACACAGCCAAGACAATGCAGGAGTGATTTCAGGACAAGTCTCTGAATGTCCTTGAGTGGCCCAGCCAGAGCCCAGACTTGAACCCGATCGAACATCTCCGGAGAGACCTGAAAATAGCTGTGCAGCGACGTTCCCCATCCAACCTGACAGAGCTTGAAAGGATCTGCAGAGAAGAATCAGCGAAACTGTTGAAATACAGGTGTACCAAGCTTGTAGCATCATATCCAAGAAGACTTGAGGCTGTAATCGCTGCCAAAGGTTCTTCAACAAAGTACTGGGTAAAGGGTCTGAACACTTGTAATTTCAATTTTTTAAATATTTAATACATTTGCAAGAAATGCTAAAAACCTGTTTTTGCTTTGTCATTATGGGGTATTTGGTGTAGATTTATGAGGGGAAAAAACAATTTCATCAATTTATAATAAGACTGTAACGTAACAAAATGTGGAAAAGTAGCACTGGAAGGTTTTACACAGTCAAATGTGACAAATGATACATTTGTGACATCAATATTTAACTGTAATTTGTTTTTATCTCGTCTCTGGTCAAGAGTAGTGCACTATATAGGGAATAGGGTGCCATTTGGGACGAGGCCTAACTCTAACCAAACACTGTAGCATGAGGCTAGAATTGGTGTTAAATATACAGGATAGGAACATACCATTCCAGATAACCAATGGATATACAGGATAGGAACATTCCATTCCAGCTAACCAATGGATATACATGATAGGAACATACCATTCCAGCTAACCAATGGATATACAGGATAGGAACATACCATTCCAGATAACCAATGGATATACAGGATAGGAACATACCATTCCAGATAACCAATGGATATACAGGATAGGAACATACCATTCCAGATAACCAATGGATATACAGGATAGGAACACACCATTCCAGATAACCAATGGATATACAGCGTTTTGCAACTAAACCCATTGTAATACACATCTAAAATCTGTTAATCCAAAATCTGAGGACAGTAATGTTTATACACACTTAAAAAGGTAGAGCCAAAGCATCCATTTCTGATGAAAAAATACACTCTTCATATGTCTATAGTTCTGTTGTCCAGAGGGAAAGCAGTGTATTCTAATACACTCTTCATATGTCTATAGTTCTGTTGTCCAGAGGGAAGGCTGTGTATTCTAATATACTCTTCACATGTCTATAGTTCTGTTGTCCAGAGGGAAGGCTGTGTATTCTAATACACTCTTCATATGTCTATAGTTCTGTTGTCCAGAGGGAAGGCTGTGTATTCTAATATACTCTTCATATGTCTATAGTTCTGTTGTCCAGAGGGAAGGCTGTGTATTCTAATACACTCTTCATATGTCTATAGTTCTGTTGTCCAGAGGGAAGGCTGTGTATTCTAATACACTCTTCATATGTCTATAGTTCTGTTGTCCAGAGGGAACGCTGTGTATTCTAATACACTCTTCATATGTCTATAGTTCTGTTGTCCAGAGGGAAAGCAGTGTATTCTAATACACTCTTCATATGTCTATAGTTCTGTTGTCCAGAGGGAAGGCTGTGTATTCTAATACACTCTTCATATGTCTATAGTTCTGTTGTCCAGAGGGAAGACTGTGTATTCTAATACACTCTTCATATGTCTATAGTTCTGTTGTCCAGAGGGAAGGCTGTGTATTCTAATACACTCTTCATATGTCTATAGTTCTGTTGTCCAGAGGGAAGACTGTGTCTTCTAATACACTCTTCATATGTCTATAGTTCTGTTGTCCAGAGGGAAAGCAGTGTATTCTAATACACTCTTCATATGTCTATAGTTCTGTTGTCCAGAGGGAAGGCTGTGTATTCTAATACACTCTTCATATGTCTATAGTTCTGTTGTCCAGAGGGAAGACTGTGTATTCTAATACACTCTTCATATGTCTACGGTTCTGTTGTCCAGAGGGAGGGCTGTGTATTCTAATACACTCTTCATATGTCTATAGTTCTGTTGTCCAGAGGGAGGGCTGTGTATTCTAATACACTCTTCATATGTCTATAGTTCTGTTGTCCAGAGGGAAGGCTGTGTATTCTAATACACTCTTCATATGTCTATAGTTCTGTTGTCCAGAGGGAAGGCCGTGTATTCTAATACACTCTTCATATGTCTATAGTTCTGTTGTCCAGAGGGAAGGCTGTGTCTTCTAATACACTCTTCATATGTCTATAGTTTTGTTGTCCAGAGGGAAGGCTGTGTATTCTAATACACTCTTCATATGTCTATAGTTCTGTTGTCCAGAGGGAACGCTGTGTATTCTAATACACTCTTCATATGTCTATAGTTCTGTTGTCCAGAGGGAACGCTGTGTATTCGTTTGGTCTCTCGTTTATATGATATATGTTGAAGCTATGTTATAAAAGCTAACGAGGTCAAAAGTTATTTAAGTTAAGGCAGCATTGTACAAGTTAAGGCAGCATTGTACAGTATATACTAGGCCAACCTAACATAAACCTACAGTATATACTAGGCCAACCTTACATTAATCTACATTATATACTAGGCCAACCTTACATGAATCTACAGTATATACTAGGCCAACCTTACATGAATCTACAGTATATACTAGGCCAACCTTACATGGATATACAGTATATACTAGGCCAACCCTACTTAAATCTACAGTATATACTAGGCCAACCCTACTTAAATCTACAGTATATACTAGGCCAACCTTACATGAATCTACAGTATATACTAGGCCAACCTTACATGAATCTACAGTATATACTAGGCCAACCCTACTTAAATCTACAGTATATACTAGGCCAACCCTACTTAAATCTACAGTATATACTAGGCCAACCTTACATGAATCTACAGTATATACTAGGCCAACCTTACATGAATCTACAGTATATACTAGGCCAACCCTACTTAAATCTACAGTATATACTAGGCCAACCCTACTTAAATCTACAGTATATACTAGGCCAACCCTACTTAAATCTACAGTATATACTAGGCCAACCTTACATGAATCTACAGTATATACTAGGCCAACCTTACATGAATCTACAGTATATACTAGGCCAACCTTACATGAATCTACAGTATATACTAGGCCAACCCTACTTAAATCTACAGTATATACTAGGCCAACCCTACTTAAATCTACAGTATATACTAGGCCAACCTAACATGAATCTACAGTATATACTAGGCCAACCTAACATGAATCTACAGTATATACTAGGCCAACCCTACTTAAATCTACAGTATATACTAGGCCAACCTAACATGAATCTACAGTAAATACTAGGCCAACCTTACATGAATCTACAGTATATACTAGGCCAACCTTACATGAATCTACAGTATACACTAGGCCAACCTTACATTAATCTACAGTATATACTAGGCCAACCCTACTTAAATCTACAGTATATACTAGGCCAACCTTACATTAATCTACAGTAAATACTAGGCCAACCTTACATGAATCTACAGTATATACTAGGCCAACCTAACATGACTCTACAGTATATACTAGGCCAACCTTACATTAATCTACAGTATATACTAGGCCAACCTAACATTAATCTACAGTATATACTAGGCCAACCCTACTTAAATCTACAGTATATACTAGGCCAACCTAACATTAATCTACAGTATATACTAGGCCAACCTTACATGAATCTACAGTATATACTAGGCCAACCTAACATTAATCTACAGTATATACTAGGCCAACCTTACATGAATCTACAGTATATACTAGGCCAACCTTACATTAATCTACAGTATATACTAGGCCAACCTTACATTAATCTACAGTAAATACTAGGCCAACCTTACATGAATCTACAGTATATACTAGGCCAACCTAACATGACTCTACAGTATATACTAGGCCAACCTTACATTAATCTACAGTATATACTAGGCCAACCCTACTTAAATCTACAGTATATACTAGGCCAACCCTACATGAATCTACAGTATATACTAGGCCAACCTTACATTAATCTACAGTAAATACTAGGCCAACCTTACATGAATCTACAGTATATACTAGGCCAACCTAACATGACTCTACAGTATATACTAGGCCAACCTTACATTAATCTACAGTATATACTAGGCCAACCCTACTTAAATCTACAGTATATACTAGGCCAACCCTACATGAATCTACAGTATATACTAGGCCAACCCTACATAAATCTACAGTATATACTAGGCCAACCTTACATGAATCTACAGTATATACTAGGCCAACCTAACATTAATCTACAGTAAATACTAGGCCAACCTAACATAAATCTACAGTATATACTAGGCCAACCTTACATGAATCTACAGTATATACTAGGCCAACCTAACATGAATCTACAGTATATACTAGGCCAACCCTACATAAATCTACAGTATATACTAGGCCAACCTAACATAAATCTACAGTATATACTAGGCCAACCTTACATAAATCTACAGTATATACTAGGCCAACCTTACATGAATTCCACTGAATTCATTTATTTTTTAGGTTTATACTTGTGACTTCAATGTTCATTACAACTGTTGGCCTTAATAAGACAATTAGATTTGGAACATACTAGAGCGTGGTTACGGTAAGCTATAAAAACTCAGGCTAGGTGAAGAAGGCACTGAATCATTTGTAGGAATCTAGAGGTCATTACAGTACATTTTATAGATTTGGCCTCTTTCCTCAAGACACCCAAATGTGGCTGGCCACTGTACCATTATCAGTTTCCCATGGTTTTGAGAGGCCAGAATACCTACTTAATGAGGGTATATATGTAAATAAATACATAACTTCTATCCACATAGAAAAGGTTGTCCAGGGCCATAAGATCTGAGTCTTAATAGCTGTGTTTGATTCAGCATCAGCTATTGCTTCCCATGCTTATATAGTTACATTTGAGTCATTTATTATATTTTATTTAACCTTTATCTACCATTCAACGTTATCTACCATTCAACGTCATCTACCATTCAACGTCATCTACCATTCAACGTCATCTACCATTCAACGTCATCTACCATTCAATGTCATCTACCATTCAACGTCATCTACCATTCAATGTCATCTACCATTCAACATCATCTACCATTCAATGTCATCTACCATTCAATGTCATCTACCATTCAACATCATCTACCATTCAATGTCATCTACCATTCAACATCATCTACCATTCAACGTCATCTACCATTCAACGTCATCTACCATTCAATGTCATCTACCATTCAATGTCATCTACCATTCAACATCATCTACCATTCAATGTCATCTACCATTCAATGTCATCTACCATTCAACGTCATCTACCATTCAACGCCATCTACCATTAAATGTCATCTACCATTCAATGTCATCTACCATTCAACATCATCTACCATTCAACGCCATCTACCATTCAACGTCATCTACCATTAAATGTCATCTACCATTCAACGCCATCTACCATTCAACGTCATCTACCATTCAATGTCATCTACCATTCAACGCCATCTACCATTCAACGCCATCTACCATTCAACGTCATCTACCATTCAATGTCATCTACCATTCAACGTCATCTACCATTCAATGTCATCTACCATTCAACGCCATCTACCATTCAACGCCATCTACCATTCAACGTCATCTACCATTCAATGTCATCTACCATTCAACGTCATCTACCATTCAATGTCATATACCATTCAATGTCATCTACCATTCAACGTCATCTACCATTCAATGTCATCTACCATTCAACGTCATCTACCATTCAATGTCATCTACCATTCAACGTCATCTACCATTCAACGTCATCTACCATTCAACGCCATCTACCATTCAACGTCATCTACCATTAAATGTCATCTACCATTCAACGCCATCTACCATTCAACGTCATCTACCATTCAACGCCATCTACCATTCAAAGTCATCTACCATTCAACGCCATCTACCATTCAAGTGTCTGTTCTCAAGATGTCCTGTTCACTAATCTCCAGGGGGTTTTGTCTCTTGCCTCCCAACAATAAACATGTGTTTTATGTCATTTGTTTCATTGTTTCGCTCAGCGGGGAAAGGTCCAAACAGAGACACATGAAGAGACCCTCCCTCCCCTCAACAGCAATTATTTACTGACTGTCGTCATTAGTCTTTCATGACCAACAGGCCATTCAGAGAAATCATATTTACCCTGCTGCCGTTAATAAAATCACAGATGGAACTGGAACCTAGAATCAACGAAACGCACCGCCTGCCTTTGTTCCCCTCCCTGCTGAAACAGCCTGAGGTCGTTCCCTCCCTGCTAAAGCAACCTGAGGTCGTTCCCCTCCCTGCTAAAGCAACCTGAGGTCGTTCCCCTCCCTGCTGAAACAGCCTGAGGTTGTTCCCTCCCTGCTAAAGCAACCTGAGGTCGTTCCCTCCCTGCTGAAACAGCCTGAGGTCGTTCCCCTCCCTGCTAAAGCAACCTGAGGTCGTTCCCCTCCCTGCTAAAGCAACCTGAGGTCGTTCCCTCCCTGCTGAAACAGCCTGAGGTCGTTCCCTCCCTGCTAAAGCAACCTGAGGTCGTTCCCTCCCTGCTAAAGCAACCTGAGGTCGTTCCCTCCCTGCTAAAGCAACCTGAGGTCGTTCCCTCCCTGCTAAAGCAACCTGAGGTCGTTCCCTCCCTGCTGAAACAGCCTGAGGTCGTTCCCTCCCTGCTGAAACAGCCTGAGGTCGTT
Organism: Salvelinus namaycush; assembly: GCF_016432855.1. Classification (NCBI taxonomy): domain Eukaryota; kingdom Metazoa; phylum Chordata; class Actinopteri; order Salmoniformes; family Salmonidae; genus Salvelinus; species Salvelinus namaycush. Next base: position 73,582,400 of record NC_052311.1, read on the forward strand.
CCCTCCCTGCTAAAGCAACCTGAGGTCGTTCCCTCCCTGCTAAAGCAACCTGAGGTCGTTCCCCTCCCTGCTAAAGCAACCTGAGGTCGTTCCCTCCCTGCTAAAGCAACCTGAGGTCGTTCCCCTCCCTGCTAAAGCAACCTGAGGTCGTTCCCTCCCTGCTAAAGCAACCTGAGGTCGTTCCCCTCCCTGCTAAAACAGCCTGCTGTCGTTCCCCTCCCTGATAAAACAGCCTGCTTTCGTTCCCTCCCTGCTAAAACAGCCTGCTGTCGTTCCCCTCCCTGCTAAGACACCCTGCTGTCGTTTCCCTCCCTGCTAAAACAGCCTGCTGTCGTCCCCCTCCCTGCTAAAACACCCTGCTGTCGTTCCCCTCCCTGCTAAAACAGCCTGCTGTCGTTTCCCTCCCTGCTAAAACAGCCTGCTGTCGTTCCCCTCCCTGCTAAAACAGCCTGCTGTCGTTTCCCTCCCTGCTAAAACAGCCTGCTGTCGTTCCCTCCCTGCTAAAACAGCCTGCTGTCGTTCCCCTCCATGCTAAAACAGCTGTGAGCTCCATCTGAAAACAGTGAAAAGTCAGGACTCTCCTGATGGGCATGGGGTATGTGAAACAACACACACACACACGCACACACATAAACACACACAGGACACACACACACACACACAGTACACACACGCACACACACACACATAAACACACACAGGACACACACACACACACATCCTGACTGGATCCCATATGACTGACTCAGCCATCCTGACTGGATCCCATATGACTGACTCAGCCATCCTGACTGGATCCCATATGACTGACTCAGCCATCCTGACTGGATCCCATATGACTGACTCAGCCATCCTGACTGGATCCCATATGACTGACTCAGCCATCCTGACTGGATCCCATATGACTGACTCAGCCATCCTGACTGGATCCCATATGACTGACTCAGCCATCCTGACTGGATCCCATATGACTGACTCAGCCATCCTGACTGGATCCCATATGACTGACTCAGCCATCCTAACTGGATCCCATTAGACTAACTCAGCCATCCTGACTGGATCCCATTAGACTGACTCTGCCATCCTAACTGGATCCCATATGACTGACTCAGCCACCCTGACTGGATCCCATATGACTGACTCAGCCATCCTGACTGGATCCCATATGACTGACTCAACCATCCTGCCTGTTTGTCTGCCCTGAATCAGGTTTACAACCATAGAAGAACCCATTGTGTTTTAACAGGATTAAACTGTATATCCCACGGTTGCCCCACTTTGATGGTGTTTCATCCCAAATGGCACCCTATTCCCTATATAGGGCACTACTTCTGACCAGGGCCTTTGGCCCATAATAGGGAATAGGGTGCCATTTGAGACGCAGGCATGGTGTTTCTGTGGGGGAACACTGGGTGGTCAACCACAAACCTCTGGTAGAGCAGCCGACGGAGTTTACCAACGTCCCCCGTCATACTGAAGCCCTGGCTGGCTGCGACCAAAGGGAGTTATCAACTCATTACCTGCTGGTGATTACATCTCATTATGTAGTTAAGTTCTGGTGATTACATCTCATTATGTAGTTAAGTTCTGGTGAATAGATGTAATGGCGTTATTAGTGGTTAAGTAGAGAGGGTCTGAAGAAGGGAAGGAAAGAATACTAGAGGGGATACTTTGATTGTGGAGCACCAAGCCAGATCAGCCCGACCACCCGTAACATTGGGAGGGAGAAGTCAATGGGATTTACCATGGCTGCCCCAGGGCAGTAGTGTCTGGAAAGAATCAAGACGCTTTGCTTATGCTCCACAATGGCAGGTCAATTAGTGACTTCACAATGGCAGGTCAATTAGTGACTTCACAATGGCAGGTCAATTAGTGACTTCACAATGGCAGGTCAATTAGTGACTTCACAATGGCAGGGCAATTAGTGACTCCACAATGGCAGGTACATTTGTGACTCCACAATGGCAGGTCAATTAGTGACTTCACAATGGCAGGTCAATTAGTGACTCCACAATGGCCGGTCAATTTGTGACTTCACAATGCCAGGTCAATTAGTGACTCCACAATGGCAGGTCAATTAGTGACTTCACAATGGCAGGGCAATTAGTGACTCCACAATGGCAGGTACATTTGTGACTCCACAATGGCCGGTCAATTTGTGACTCCACAATGGCCGGTCAATTTGTGACTCCACAATGACAGGTCAATTAGTGACTCCACAATGGCATGTCAATTTGTGACTCCACAATGGCAGGTCAATTTGTGACTCCACAATGGCAGGTCAATTTGTGACTCCACAATGGCCGGTCAATTTGTGACTCCACAATGGCAGGTCAATTTGTGACTCCACAATGGCCGGTCAATTTGTGACTCCACAATGGTAGGTAAATTTGTGACTCCACAATGGCAGGTCAATTTGTGACTCCACAATGGCCGGTCAATTTGTGACTCCACAATGGCATGTCAATTTGTGACTCCACAATGGTAGGTAAATTTGTGACTCCACAATGGCAGGTCAATTAGTGACTCCACAATGGCAGGTCAATTAGTGACTCCACAATGGCAGGTCAATTAGTGACTCCACAATGGCAGGTCAATTTGTGACTCCACAATGGCAGGTCAATTAGTGACTTCACAATGCCAGGTCAATTAGTGACTCCACAATGGCCGGTCAATTAGTGACTTCACAATGCCAGGTCAATTAGTGACTCCACAATGGCAGGTCAATTAGTGACTTCACAATGCCAGGTCAATTAGTGACTCCACAATGGCAGGTCAATTAGTGACTTCACAATGGCAGGGCAATTAGTGACTCCACAATGGCAGGTACATTTGTGACTCCACAATGGCCGGTCAATTTGTGACTCCACAATGACAGGTCAATTTGTGACTCCACAATGGTAGGTAAATTAGTGACTCCACAATGACAGGTCAATTTGTGACTCCACAATGACAGGTCAATTTGTGACTCCACAATGACAGGTCAATTTGTGACTCCACAATGACAGGTCAATTTGTGACTCCACAATGGTAGGTAAATTAGTGACTCCACAATGGCATGTCAATTTGTGACTCCACAATGGCAGGTCAATTAGTGACTCCACAATGGCAGGTCAATTAGTGACTCCACAATGGCAGGTCAATTAGTGACTCCACAATGGCAGGTCAATTAGTGACTCCACAATGGCAGGTCAATTAGTGACTCCACAATGGCAGGTCAATTAGTGACTCCACAATGGCAGGTAAATTAGTGACTCCACAATGGCATGTCAATTTGTGACTCCACAATGGCAGGTCAATTAGTGACTCCACAATGGCAGGTCAATTAGTGACTCCACAATGGCAGGTCAATTAGTGACTCCACAATGGCAGGTCAATTAGTGACTCCACAATGGCAGGTAAATTAGTGACTCCACAATGGCAGGTCAATTTGTGACTCCACAATAGCAGGTCAATTAGTGACTCCACAATGGCGGTTATACATGATTACTAGCAGGGCTGCTCCCTACAGGATGATAAATTATAGTAAAGACACTGACATGATGGACAAACCCTGAAAAACAGGGTTTATAAAATGTACAATATATTGGTAATGAGACAGCAGTTCCCTTTTCCCATTGGGTAAACCACTTGGGATAGTTTTCCAAATATATCCGATTGCCCCAGCCCGGATCTTTGGGGTTTGCCAGCAATCAGCTGCTCTGTTGATTGAAAAGAATATCACATTTATAAAGAAAACATTATGTCATAATACTGAGGAAAATACACAGCATGAGAGGCTGATCAGACTCAGACCTGGGTTCAAAGACTATTTGTTATCATTTCACATACTTTATCTGGGCTTGATTGAGCTGGCCTGGCACGGGACTAATGGAATAGTCACAAAACTGGAAACCTCACCCAGCTGGCACTTCAGGCAAACTAAAGCAAATGTTACAAGTGTTTGAAAGATTTCAAGTAGTACTTGAACCCTGCAGGTCTCGACTGGACGGTCTACCAACACCTGTATTTACTTACTACAGCCAATACTGGGCATTGGAGATCATTGTGCCAGAAATCAAATAAATGAACATCGTAAGCAGTTTCGTGTTTGACTGTTGATGAATGGCTGGAGGACAGGAAGTCAACGCACACCATCTTAAGAGCTTTTTAATGAATGTGCTGCTGCCAACATGATGTCTGGAAGAACATGGGTATGGAACAAGAGTTTGTCAAAGATGATTAATTTAATGTGTTCACAATGATGTCCGAGGGTCTAAGTGTTGGGTGGGATTGTCAGGGTTCACTATAAACTGTGTGTTAGGTGGGATTGTCAGGGTTCACTATAAACTGTGTGTTAGGTGGGATTGTCAGGGTTCACTATAAACTGTGTGTTAGGTGGGATTGTCAGGGTTCACTATAAACTGTGTGTTAGGTGGGATTGTCAGGGTTCACTATAAACTGTGTGTTGGGTGGGATTGTCAGGGTTCACTATAAACTGTGTGTTAGGTGGGATTGTCAGGGTTCACTATAAACTGTGTGTTGGGTGGGATTGTCAGGGTTCACTATAAACTGTGTGTTAGGTGGGATTGTCAGGGTTCACTATAAACTGTGTGTTAGGTGGGATTGTCAGGGTTCACTATAAACTGTGTGTTAGGTGGGATTGTCAGGGTTCACTATAAACTGTGTGTTGGGTGGGATTGTCAGGGTTCACTATAAACTGTGTGTTAGGTGGGATTGTCAGGGTTCACTATAAACTGTGTGTTGGGTGGGATTGTCAGGGTTCACTATAAACTGTGTGTTAGGTGGGATTGTCAGGGTTCACTATAAACTGTGTGTTAGGTGGGATTGTCAGGGTTCACTATAAACTGTGTGTTGGGTGGGATTGTCAGGGTTCACTATAAACTGTGTGTTAGGTGGGATTGTCAGGGTTCACTATAAACTGTGTGTTAGGTGGGATTGTCAGGGTTCACTATAAACTGTGTGTTGGGTGGGATTGTCAGGGTTCACTATAAACTGTGTAGATAAAAAACAACAACAATTGAATCCCTTTTCAGATATAATTGTAGCCCTCTCCTGCAGTCACATGACCTAGTGGCCTCATGGGTGGAATGTTATTCATATTATTCATCATTTCATAATTAATACACTTTTGTTTTACACTGAAAATCCGGTGTTTCCGTGTCAAATGGTTTTGTGATATTTCAGTCTTCTGTGATGTACTGTATATAAAGTGTAATATTTGGATGCAAACTCAAAATGTAATACATTTCAACTCTATTTCTGACATGGTACATGTGTCTTCTTTTTTTAAAGCCCATAACCATGTGTGTGAGGTGAATACTTTTGTTTCAAAGTAGATTTGTTTAAGACTAACAACAATCACTCTGTGTGACCCTGATTTAGCCCACTGCAGTAAAAGGTTAAGGTGGCAAAATGTGAAGACTGTGCAGGGGGTGTGTAGACTTTCACTAGCAATTGTATGTAGAAGATGGAGGAGTGGACTTCAAGGAATGAACTTCATCATTATTTTCCCAAGCTTGCCATGCATTATTTAACTCAGGTATATCACAAGGGACTAAGAAATACATATATTTCTACTCAAAATGGCTGTGGAAACTGGCGGAATGGCTGGTAGAAAAGAGAAAAGCCAATGCAGGAAGAACATATTGAAGCTTGAGTTCCTCTAAAACAAATAATGAATAAATAAATAAAAGCAATGGGATTTCCTCCTCCCTAAACCAAGATCTTGTTCAAAAAGGCCTTAGTGTCCAATATCGGGCTGATACAGTAGATGTCACGCTGACTGGCTACAGTACTCAGTTAAATAAAGGTTAAATAAAAATACATACAATTAAAAATGAAAGTACTCAGACCCTGCTGATGAAAAATAAAAGGAAATCTCCACTGGAAAGGACTGTGTGTTTTCTTGCATTGGTGACAACAGCAATAAGAGGAAAAGGCAAGAATCAACCATAGCTGAAACATGTCTCTGTACTTTTCAAGTCTGAAAGTAACTTCCCATTCGTCCATTTGGTAGCATTTTTGATTGAGGATGCAACAAAGGCCCTTCTGACATGGCTGTGCTCTGGTGATTTACTGGTCCCCAGGGACACTGCCATTCCGCTCGGCTCCAGATGCTTTATAAACAAGGGGACTTCCTGTGATTCTGGAGACTACGTATCAAATGGCACCCTATTCTCTATATTAGTGCACTACTTGTGACCAGAGTCATATGACCAGAGCGCTAAAGTAGTGCACTTTATAGGGAATAGGGTGCCATTTTGAAATGCAGCCTGACTGGCGCTCCTTGCACATGTCGAGCAAAGCACTCGCCTCAATCACCCCTCAGTCCCACTTCCAGCCCTGAAACCTGCCTGGCGCAGTTTCTGAAGGGTGGGAGGGCTTGGAGGGCCCTGGTTTTATAGTGTTATAGTGTTTCACAGCAGTACTGTGCTGCCTGGCTGCTGACTGTTCCCAATAGTGCTGCTGGGATTATCTTGTCACCGAACAACATCTGGAAGAGTGTTTACGCTGTACATCCGACATGAAAAGACAAGCCCCTCTAAAGAGTTATTAGCTTCAGAACACAGTGATTTAAGACTACTTTGAGCCTTTTAACGGATATGTTTTAAATCACTGTTCAACACGTAAGGAAATGAACACGTCGAAAGCGCTGTGTTGAAGTGACTTTGATTCATGAATAGTTGAACTCTCTGGATAACCTTGAAAACATTTAACAAACTATGATATATTGTACATCTACAGTATCTGCCAATGTCAAAAATCCGTTTTGCACCTGTATCCAACTGTAGCCTTTCATTCATTATCAGTTGTTTAGTGTCTTAGACTCCGTAGAGCCTCAGAGATAATGTAGAGAACAGAACACCTATCCTGTACCTCAGAGATAATGTAGAGAACAGAACACCTATCCTGTACCTCAGAGATAATGTAGAGAACAGAACACCTATCCTGTACCTCAGAGATAATGTAGAGAACAGAACACCTATCCTGTACCTCAGAGATAATGTAGAGAACAGAACACCTATCCTGTACCTCAGAGATAATGTAGAGAACAGAACACCTATCCTGTACCTCAGAGATAATGTAGAGAACAGAACACCTATCCTGTACCTCAGAGATAATGTAGAGAACAGAACACCTATCCTGTACCTCAGAGATAATGTAGAGAACAGAACACCTATCCTGTAACTCAGAGATAATGTAGAGAACAGAACACCTATCCTGTACCTCAGAGATAATGTAGAGAACAGAACACCTATCCTGTACCTCAGAGATAATGTAGAGAACAGAACACCTATCCTGTACCTCAGAGATAATGTAGAGAACAGAACACCTATCCTGTACCTCAGAGATAATGTAGAGAACAGAACACCTATCCTGTACCTCAGAGATAATGTAGAGAACAGAACACCTATCCTGTACCTCAGAGATAATGTAGAGAACAGAACACCTATCCTGTAACTCAGAGATAATGTAGAGAACAGAACACCTATCCTGTACCTCAGAGATAATGTAGAGAACAGAACACCTATCCTGTACCTCAGAGATCTCCCCTCACAAACTCAGATCCTTTACACCTGAAGTCCACAGGCGAAGCTGGACACTGAAGTACTTTCTCAGATGCTTTGTGTGTCTGAGTGCTACTGGCCTGGCGTTATTTATGTAATTCTCTGTTCATTTAGGATTGTTGGGGGACACACTGCTGCATCAGCCTCGCCTTAAAACTAAACTCTTCTTCCATCTAGGTAAGGAGTCATTCCAATAGGTTTAACATGGCTGTAGTGCCCTCCCAGGCTGCCTGGATGGATGGATGGATGGACGATGGATGGATGGATCCTCATGGCGTTTGTTCTGTGTTGTTAAATACAGACGTTAAGGCATTTTTTCTTATTCAAAACAGCTGTCAAGTCTACGTAGTTTTGGTCGTTAAGATGAGCAGACTTTGGGGAAGTGAAATGTGTCTTCGTTTTGTAGTTTTTTGTAAATGTTAGTTACAAAATGTGGTGCCTGTCCTCCGTATCCTCCAGACCACAACAACATGGTGGAGAAAAGCGCTTTGATGATAAAGAAGAAGATACAATGTAGGTGCTTCAGTTACTCTTCAGATATTGGCTCCCTGTAACCTTTAAAAACCGTTGAATTAACTAAGTGTTGTCAAACAAAGCCTAACATCAATCTGCTTAAGTACCGAGACGCCAATCCAACTGATCGGTTAAGACGTTTCTGGTTACTGTAGAGGCTGAGATGATGGAAAATGCACCAAGACTATATAACTATTGCCCTCCAAAACTATACAACTATTGCCCTCCGAGACATTACAACTATTACCCTCTGAGACTATATAACTATTGCCCTCCAAAACTATATAACTATTGCCCTCCAAGACTATATAACTATTGCCCTCCAAAACTATACAACTATTGCCCTCCAAAACTATACAACTATTGCCCTCCAAGACTATATAACTATATAACTATTGCCCTCCAAAACTATATAACTATTGCCCTCCAAGACTATATAACTATTGCCCTCCAAAACTATACAACTATTGCCCTCCAAAACTATACAACTATTGCCCTCCAAAACTATACAACTATTGCCCTCCGAGACATTACAACTATTACCCTCTGAGACTATATAACTATTGCCTTCCAAGACTGTATAACTATTGCCCTCCAAGACTATATAACTATTGCCCTCCAAGACTGTATAACTATTGCCCTCCAAGACTATATAACTATTGCCCTCCAAAACTATATAACTATTGCCCTCCAAGACTATATAACTATTGCCCTCCAAGACTATATAACTATTACCCTCCAAGACTATATAACTATTGCCCTCCAAAACTATATAACTATTACCCTCCAAGACTATATAACTATTGCCCTCCAAGACTATATAACTATTACCCTCCAAGACTATATAACTATTGCCCTCCAAAACTATATAACTATTACCCTCCAAGACTATATAACTATTGCCCTCCAAGACTATATAACTATTGCCCTCCAAGACTATATAACTATTGCCCTCCAAGACTATATAACTATTGCCCTCCAAGACTATATAACTATTGCCCTCCAAGACTATATAACTATTGCCCTCCAAGACTATATAACTATTGCCCTCCAAGACTATATAACTATTGCCCTCCAAAACTATATAACTATTACCCTCCAAGACTATATAACTATTGCCCTCCAAGACTATATAACTATTGCCCTCCAAGACTATATAACTATTGCCCTCCAAGACTATATAACTATTGCCCTCCAAGACTATATAACTATTGCCCTCCAAGACTATATAACTATTGCCCTCCAAGACTATATAACTATTGCCCTCCAAGACTATATAACTATATAACAAATTCTTTAGGTCCATCGGTCATCCCAAATGTACTGTCCAGCTCACCTCTGACACTTTTGGGCTCTACTGGTCTCCTGTGTCAGGGTTAGGGCTTCAGAACATCCCTGATATACATCCTACCTCCTCAGACAGTCCTTACTGGACGCCGACAGGAGGAAGTTGGTTTTCCAAAGCCTTTGTTTCTCTGCTTGCTTCTGATCCAAGTCTCCACCTTGGCTCTAGCTGGTGGGTCCAGTCCAGTTTACGGAACTCAAGACAATGAAACCAGCGGTCAACCTTGAGTTACAGTGAGGGCTTCTGAACATCCCTGACCGCCTAGCTCCTCGGTCATCATTACAGACACCAACCGAAGGATGATGGTTGCTTTCTTTGTCTTGCCTCTGTGATTGGACCTGATCCAAGTCTCCACCCGGACTCTAGTTGATGAGTCCAGTCCAGTTTCAGAAGCTTATTCAAAAGCCTTCCAGACCAAAGGTCACCCCAAATGTACTGTCCATCTGACCTCTGACAACACTGAACTGGCTGTACTTTAAAGGCTTTACAGACAGACTGTACCTGTAAATATGTCTCTAGTATCTAGAATAGCTCTCGTCGTCATGACCCTGGCTGACCCGTCCCGCCCAGTCCTGTCTTATGAACTCATTCTTAAAAGCTGTTAAAACCAAAGGTCACGTCATACGGACTGTCCATATCACCTCTGACACCACTTGTGTCTGGTGGGCTGTATTTAAAAGGCTTGGGCTGTACTAACCGACTAAGATTAAAATAACTAGTGGTAGATGTGGCTGTAGTATCTACAGTAGTATGGTTCTCAGTATCATGACACTTGCAGTCCAGTCATAAGAACTCTTTAGAAGAAGTTAAAGCCTTTCAAGCCAAAAGGTCACTCCTAACAGACTGTCCATGTCACTTCTGATAACACTTGGCTGTACTTTCAGGTCACCTCAGACTGTCCATGTCACTTCTGATACCACTTGGCTGTACGTTCAGGTCACTCCAAACAGACTGTCCATGTCACTTCTGATAACACTTGGCTGTACTTTCAGGTCACCTCAGACTGTCCATGTCACTTCTGATAACACTTGGCTGTACTTTCAGGTCACCTCAGACTGTCCATGTCACTTCTGATACCACTTGGCTGTACTTTCAGGTCACCTCAGACTGTCCATGTCACTTCTGATAACACTTGGCTGTACTTTCAGGTCACCTCAGACTGTCCATGTCACTTCTGATACCACTTGGCTGTACTTTCAGGTCACCTCAGACTGTCCATGTCACTTCTGATACCACTTGGCTGTACTTTCAGGTCACCTCAGACTGTCCATGTCACTTCTGATACCACTTGGCTGTACTTTCAGGTCACCTCAGACTGTCCATGTCACTTCTGATACCACTTGGCTGTACTTTCAGGTCACCTCAGACTGTCCATGTCACTTCTGATACCACTTGGCTGTACGTTCAGGTCACTCCAAACAGACTGTCCATGTCACTTCTGATAACACTTGGCTGTACTTTCAGGTCACCTCAGACTGTCCATGTCGACTCTGACACACCTTGGGACAGAGCCAACTGTACAGTAATTAAAAGGCTTTAAAAACAGTCTGAAATAATAGTTACAATGATAAAACGTCTCTCACGCCGCCGATGAGATTCAAACTGTCAGAAAGAACAAATGGTTTGAATCATAGCGTCCTGATCCAGGGCAGGCTGCAGCCGTTACCATCACAACCACCGCATCACAGACGGACAGCATCCGACCTCCATGACTGACTTTAATTCTCTAGCGAACTTTAAACAATGTCCTTAAATACTTATTTACACAGAGAATAAAGTGACCATATCAAAGGTCTTGATGAATGTCTTTTTAGACCGGTCTCTGTAAACACAGCCATTAATGGCAGGACTAATAGTGACTGATTGTCTTTCTGGCAGAGGGGAAGTAGAAACAGATGTAGACTTACAGATGGAACATCTCGTTGGAATTAATGGACAGTCGAGAGGAGACATCCGGCAGGGTTTCAGGCAGTTGCAGAGAGAGATACAAGTAGCTAATGCTAACGCTAATGCTATTTCTTTCATCTGGGACGTGGTTGCTTTAGATTGAGCCAGAGTAGGAGTTAGTACAGGTCTGCTAACCGGTAATGCTAATGGGGTGCTCTTTCACTGTGTGGGGAGAGTAGCATTCACAGAGCACATGGTAGACCTGCAGGGTGGTGTGGGAGAGTAGCATTCACAGAGCACATGGTAGACCTGCAGGGTGGTGTGGGGAGAGTAACATTCACAGAGCACATGGTAGACCTACAGGGTGGTGTGGGGAGAGTAGCATTCACAGAGCACATGGTAGACCTGCAGGGTGGTGTGGGAGAGTAACATTCACAGAGCACATGGTAGACCTGCAGGGTGGTGTGGGGAGAGTAGCATTCACAGAGCACATGGTAGACCTACAGGGTGGTGTGGGGAGAGTAACATTCACAGAGCACATGGTAGACCTGCAGGGTGGTGTGGGGAGAGTAACATTCACAGAGCACATGGTAGACCTGCAGGGTGGTGTGGGGAGAGTAACATTCACAGAGCACATGGTAGACCTGCAGGGTGGTGTGGGAGAGTAGCATTCACAGAGCACATGGTAGACCTGCAGGGTGGTGTGGGAGAGTAGCATTCACAGAGCACATGGTAGACCTGCAGGGTGGTGTGGGGAGAGTAGCATCACAGAGCACATGGTAGACCTGCAGGGTGGTGTGGGGAGAGTAGCATCACAGAGCACATGGTAGACCTGCAGGGTGGTGTGGGGAGAGTAGCATTCACAGAGCACATGGTAGACCTGCAGGGTGGTGTGGGAGAGTAACATTCACAGAGCACATGGTAGACCCGCAGGGTGGTGTGGGGAGAGTAGCATTCACAGAGCACATGGTAGACCTACAGGGTGGTGTGGGGAGAGTAACATTCACAGAGCACATGGTAGACCTACAGGGTGGTGTGGGGAGAGTAACATTCACAGAGCACATGGTAGACCTACAGGGTGGTGTGGGGAGAGTAACATTCACAGAGCACATGGTAGACCTGCAGGGTGGTGTGGGGAGAGTAACATTCACAGAGCACATGGTAGACCTGCAGGGTGGTGTGGGGAGAGTAACATTCACAGAGCACATGGTAGACCTACAGGGTGGTGTGGGAGAGTAACATTCACAGAGCACATGGTAGACCTGCAGGGTGGTGTGGGGAGAGTAACATTCACAGAGCACATGGTAGACCTACAGGGTGGTGTGGGGAGAGTAACATCCACAGAGCACATGGTAGACCTACAGGGTGGTGTGGGGAGAGTAACATTCACAGAGCACATGGTAGACCTGCAGGGTGGTGTGGGGAGAGTAACATTCACAGAGCACATGGTAGACCTACAGGGTGGTGTGGGGAGAGTAACAATCACAGAGCACATGGTAGACCTGCAGGGTGGTGTGGGGAGAGTAACATTCACAGAGCACATGGTAGACCTGCAGGGTGGTGTGGGGAGAGTAACAATCACAGAGCACATGGTAGACCTACAGGGTGGTGTGGGGAGAGTAACATTTACAGAGCACATGGTAGACCTGCAGGGTGGTGTGGGGAGAGTAACATTCACAGAGCACATGGTAGACCTGCAGGGTGGTGTGGGGAGAGTAACATTTACAGAGCACATGGTAGACCTGCAGGGTTGTATTTGTAATGGGTGATAACCTGACCAACAGGAGTTTACATTACAAAACTGAACAAACGTATTAAAACCAGCAGTTGGAAAATGAGTACTTTAAACAGACGGTAAGAGGTTGTGCAATGCTTGCTTGATTTTATTTCAATTCCAGATGTAAATCCGTTTTGTTGAAATCCCTTCCAATTAGAGCTCAGTCACTACGACCAAACATACTACTCAATCCATTTGCATTGGCGTGGTCCAAGGTATTGAAAAGCCCTTCACTTTTTACAGAAGGTTATGACATCATGGAGGCAGACACACCACAGAATTCACATTTCCCTCCCTGATCTGAGTGTACTCGTGTAAAATGTACATGTGCCAGCAAATGCAGCTGTCAGGATCCAAAACAACGACAACAGGAGAGGGATTTATGCATATCCAACTTATTGGGAGCACCAAGTAGTGAGCATACATTTGATTTTGTTAAACAAGACCACATAACCACAGATCAACCAGGAAGCCAGGAAAATATCTGGCAAACAAATGTCACTTATGTTTGGGATGTTCGTCATTGGTTATTGGATTCTTTTAATGTGCCGTCATGTATTTATGGATCTCTAGAACGAGAACCCATGAGAATCCAGCGTGTTTATATTCCCTATATAGTGCACGACTTTTGTCCAGGGCCCATAGGAGTCTGGTCTAAAGTAGTGCACTATGTAGGGAATAGGGTGCCATTTGGGACTCATGCTTAAACTACTTTCAAATATCCAAGCTGAACTAAATGTGAGACTTTTCTGTCCTCCTCCCCATCTTCCTCCTCCTCCCCTTCCTCACCCACCACACCACCTTTTCCTTCTCCTCCTCCCCTCCTCCAGCTCTCTCTCCACCTCCTCCTTAACCTCCCCCTCTTCTCCCTCTACGAGGGAGTACATGGCATCAGCTGAGCGGTGCTAACAGAGGTCCATTCAGGTTGCTGTGCTGCTAGTTGGTCAGTGGACCCATAACAGGCACACCCATTCACTAACAGCTGTTTATATGCACTACCTCTACTACCACCTGAGTGAACCAGCCAGGGCTGAATCCCAAATGGCACCCTATTCTCTATATTTATTTAATTTCATCTTTATTTAACTAGTTAAGAACACATTTTTATTTACAATGACGGCCTACCCCGGCTAAACCCTCTCCTAACATGGACGACGCTGGGCCAATTGTGCGCCGCCCTATGGGACTCCTGATCACGGCCGGTTTGTGACACAGCCCAGTATCGAACCAGGGTCTGTAGTGACACCTCTAGCACTGTGATGCAGTGCATTAGACCTCTGCGCCACTCGGGAGCAATATAGTGAACTACTTTTGACCAGGGCTCTGTATAGGGAATAAGGTGCTATTGGGATGAATCCCACTACTGAAGCCAGAAGTTTAACATTGGGATGAATCCCACCACTGAAGCCAGAAGTCTAACATTGGGATTAATCCCACTACTGAAGCCAGAAGTCAAACATTGGGATTAATCCCACTACTGAAGCCAGAAGTCTAACATTGGGATTAATCCCACTACTGAAGCCAGAAGTCTAACATTGGGATTAATCCCACTACTGAAGCCAGAAGTCAAACATTGAGATTAATCCCACTACTGAAGCCAGAAGTCTAACATTGGGATTAATCCCACTACTGAAGCCAGAAGTCAAACATTGAGATTAATCCCACTACTGAAGCCAGAAGTCTAACATTGGGATTAATCCCACTACTGAAGCCAGAAGTCAAACATTGGGATTAATCCCACTACTGAAGCCAGAAGTCTAACATTGGGATTAATCCCACTACTGAAGCCAGAAGTCTAACATTGGGATTAATCCCACTACTGAAGCCAGAAGTCAAACATTGGGATTAATCCCACTACTGAAGCCAGAAATCAAACATAGGGATTAATCCCACTACTGAAGCCAGAAGTCAAACATAGGGATTAATCCCACTACTGAAGCCAGAAGTCTAACATTGAGATTAATCCCACTACTGAAGCCAGAAGTCAAACATTGGGATTAATCCCACCACTGAAGCCAGAAGTCAAACATTGTGATTAATCCCACTACTGAAGCCAGAAGTTAAACATTGGGATTAATCCCACTACTGAAGCCAGAAGTCAAACATTGGGATGAATCCCACTACTGAAGCCAGAAGTCAAACATTGAGATTAATCCCACTACTGAAGCCAGAAGTCTAACATTGGGATTAATCCCACTACTGAAGCCAGAAGTCAAACATAGGGATTAATCCCACTACTGAAGCCAGAAGTCTAACATTGAGATTAATCCCACTACTGAAGCCAGAAGTCAAACATTGGGATTAATCCCACTACTGAAGCCAGAAGTCAAACATTGGGATTCATCCCACTATTGAAGCCAGAAGTCAAACATTGGGATTAATCCCACTACTGAAGCCAGAAGTCAAACATAGGGATTAATCCCACTACTGAAGCCAGAAGTCTAACATTGGGATGAATCCCACTACTGAAGCCAGAAGTCAAACATTGGGATTAATCCCACTACTGAAGCCAGAAGTCAAACATTGGGATTAATCCCACTACTGAAGCCAGAAGTCAAACATTGAGATTAATCCCACTACTGAAACCAGAAGTCTAACATTGGGATTAATCCCACTACTGAAGCCAGAAGTCAAACATTGGGACCAATGACTTGAATTAGTATGGTTGTTTCATGCAGTATACCTTTATAATCGTCCTCCTCCTCAGCCCAGCCAACATTCCCGCTCATTAACATGTCCTAATGGGGTTTAATAGATATTACCTAGCTCCAGATGATAACGTAATAGGAAAATGTTTAATAAAGTGAGTGATTAAATAACAGGTGCTGAGGCGTAATCAGACCACCAGGTGAGTTCAGCTGTAAACTGACTTGATGTCACTGATACTAGATAACACTTGTCTTGCAGTACTGCGGCTCTGACAAAAACCAGCGTAAATATATAACACGCTTTCACTACTTCCAAAGGGCCAGTATCTGAATTTAAATACAACATTATAAATACAGTAGTTTGTCTAAATAGTATTTGACAAACACATGAGACCACCATAAAGCTGAGCTATGGAAGGGAACCTAAGGGGATATGATGTCATCGCTGTAATGGCTGCTGGTTGTAAGAGCTGAAGGCTCGTGTCTGGAGGCTGTTAGAAATGATGCTGTGACCCACACTTCAGTCAGAATGAAAGGGCCTCAGAGAGCGGAGTGGGGTCTCTCTCTCTCTCTTTCTCTGACCCTCTCCCTCTCTCTCTCTCTGACCCTCTCCCTCTCTGCCACTTTCTTCCTCTCTCTCTCCCGCTCTGCCTCTCTCTCTCTCTCCCTCCCCCCTCTCTCCCAGAACCTTCCAGCTGATGTTGGGAAGGATGACGTCAGCGCTTGCAGGCATCAAACACTTGGCAGTAGAGACAGAGAGAGACAGGCCAGGTTGTTGTAGGGCCTTACACTGTGCTTCTGTTGCCTGTTACAGGGGAAATGTTTGTGGGACATTAAGGAATACCCTATACTGCCAGCAAGAGGGCAGCGTAGAATCAACACATTTAGAGCTCCCGCCTTCAGAACAGATCTGGGTTCAAGTACTATTCGAAATCATTTAAAATTCTTTAACTGTGCTTGATTGAGCTTGCATGTTGCAATGGAACCAATTGAAACGTCCCAAAAGTAAAAACACTTCCCTACGGGCACTTCAGACAGACTAAAGCAAACACTGAAAGTATTTGAAAAATTCCAAATAGTATTTGAATCCAGGTCTGCTTCAGCGCGGAGGTTCTCTCAATAGAGATTCTGTGTTTCGTCTGGACTCGTCTGAAGAGAGATAAACATGCCGACTCCTGTTTTCCCCATGGCTGAGGTAACAGCCTGTAAGGTGAAACAGACTAATAATCAACACGTAGGAGCGCGGGAAAAAGGTATACGAGAACTTTCATATACTGTCTACTAAGTCCTTACCCTGTCAGAGAGTACCGGGAGACCTATAGGATACTAAGTCCTTACCCTGTCAGAGAGTACCAAGAGACCTATAGGATACTAAGTCCTTACCCTGTCAGAGAGTACCAGGAGACCTATAGGATACTAAGTCCTTACCCTGTCAGAGAGTACCAGGAGACCTATAGGATACTAAGTCCTTACCCTGTCAGAGAGTACCAGGAGACCTATAGGATACTAAGTCCTTACTCCATCAGAGAGTACCAAGAGACCTATAGGATACTAAGTCCTTACCCTGTCAGAGAGTACCAGGAGACCTATAGGATACTAAGTCCTTACCCTGTCAGAGAGTACCAGGAGACCTATAGGATACTAAGTCCTTACCCTGTCAGAGAGTACTAAGAGACCTATAGGATACTAAGTCCTTACCCTGTCAGGGAGTACTAAGAGACCTATAGGATACTAAGTCCTTACCCTGTCAGATAGTACCAAGAGACCTATAGGATACTAAGTCCTTACCCTGTCAGAGAGTACTAAGAGACCTATAGGATACTAAGTCCTTACCCTGTCAGAGAGTACCAAGAGACCTATAGGATACTAAGTCCTTACCCTGTCAGAGAGTACTAAGAGACCTATAGGATACTAAGTCCTTACCCTGTCAGAGAGTATTAAGAGACCTATAGGATACTAAGTCCTTACCCTGTCAGAGAGTACTAAGAGACCTATAGGATACTAAGTCCTTACCCTGTCAGAGAGTACTAAGAGACCTATAGGATACTAAGTCCTTACCCTGTCAGAGAGTACCAAGAGACCTATAGGATACTAAGTCCTTACCCTGTCAGAGAGTACCAGGAGACCTATAGGATACTAAGTCCTTACCCTGTCAGAGACTACTAAGAGACCTATAGGATACTAAGTCCTTACCCTGTCAGAGAGTACTAAGAGACCTATAGGATACTAAGTCCTTACCCTGTCAGAGAGTACCAAGAGACCTATAGGATACTAAGTCCTTACCCTGTCAGAGAGTACCAAGAGACCTATAGGATACTAAGTCCTTACCCTGTCAGAGAGTACCAAGAGACCTATAGGATACTAAGTCCTTACCCTGTCAGAGAGTACCGGAAGACCTATAGGATACTAAGTCCTTACCCTGTCAGAGAGTACCAGGAGACCTATAGGATACTAAGTCCTTACTCCATCAGAGAGTACCAGGAGACCTATAGGATACTAAGTCCTTACCCTGTCAGAGAGTACCAGGAGACCTATAGGATACTAAGTCCTTACCCTGTCAGAGAGTACTAAGAGACCTATAGGATACTAAGTCCTTACCCTGTCAGAGAGTACTAAGAGACCTATAGGATACTAAGTCCTTACCCTGTCAGAGAGTACCAAGAGACCTATAGGATACTAAGTCCTTACCCTGTCAGAGAGTACCGGGAGACCTATAGGATACTAAGTCCTTACCCTGTCAGAGAGTACCAGGAGACCTATAGGATACTAAGTCCTTACCCTGTCAGAGAGTACCAAGAGACCTATAGGATACTAAGTCCTTACCCTGTCAGAGAGTACCAGGAGACCTATAGGATACTAAGTCTTTACCCTGTCAGAGAGTACCAAGAGACCTATAGGATACTAAGTCCTTACCCTGTCAGAGAGTACCGGGAGACCTATAGGATACTAAGTCCTTACCCTGTCAGAGAGTACCAGGAGACCTATAGGATACTAAGTCCTTACCCTGTCAGAGAGTACCAGGAGACCTATAGGATACTAAGTCCTTACCCTGTCAGAGAGTACCGGGAGACCTATAGGATACTAAGTCCTTACCCTGTCAGAGAGTACCAGGAGACCTATAGGATACTAAGTCCTTACCCTGTCAGAGAGTACCAGGAGACCTATAGGATACTAAGTCCTTACCCTGTCAGAGAGAACCAGGAGACCTATAGGATACTAAGTCCTTACCCTGTCAGAGAGTACCGGGAGACCTATAGGATACTAAGTCCTTACCCTGTCAGAGAGTACCAGGAGACCTATAGGATACTAAGTCTTTACCCTGTCAGAGAGTACCAGGAGACCTACAGGATACTAAGTCCTTACCCTGTCAGAGAGTACCAGGAGAGGCTACTCCCAGGTAGCATAATCCCAGTATAAGGACACATTACATCCACCTGCTCCTCTAATGCTATATGATCTGATCACCAGTCTCAGACAGTCAGATTTCATAACCAACTCCCTCTGATCTACGCCCAATGTTAACTCTCCTGCAGCGATCTGGAACCCAATGTTAACTCTGATCTGGAACCCAATGTTAACTCTCCTGCAGCGATCTGGAACCCAATGTTAACTCTGATCTGGAACCCAATGTTAACTCTCCTGCAGCGATCTGGAACCCAATGTTAACTCTCCTGCAGCGATCTGGAACCCAATGTTAACCCAATGTTAACCCAATGTTAACTCTCCTGCAGCCATATGGAACCCAATGTTAACCCAATGTTAACACAATGTTAACTCTCCTGCAGCCATATAGAACCCAATGTTAACTCTCCTGCAGCCATATGGAACCCAATGTTAACTCTCCTGCAGCCATATGGAACCCAATGTTAACCCAATGTTAACACAATGTTAACTCTCCTGCAGCCATATGGAACCCAATGTTAACTCTCCTGCAGCCATATGGAACCCAATGTTAACCCAATGTTAACACAATGTTAACTCTCCTGCAGCCATATAGAACCCAATGTTAACTCTCCTGCAGCCATATGGAACCCAATGTTAACTCTCCTGCAGCCATATGGAACCCAATGTTAACTCTCCTGCAGCCATATAGAACCCAATGTTAACCCAATGTTAACACAATGTTAACTCTCCTGCAGCCATATGGAACCCAATGTTAACTCTCCTGCAGCCATATGGAACCCAATGTTAACCCAATGTTAACACAATGTTAACTCTCCTGCAGCCATATGGAACCCAATGTTAACTCTCCTGCAGCCATATGGAACCCAATGTTAACCCAATGTTAACACAATGTTAACTCTCCTGCAGCCATATAGAACCCAATGTTAACTCTCCTGCAGCCATATGGAACCCAATGTTAACTCTCCTGCAGCCATATGGAACCCAATGTTAACTCTCCTGCAGCCATATAGAACCCAATGTTAACCCAATGTTAACACAATGTTAACTCTCCTGCAGCCATATGGAACCCAATGTTAACTCTCCTGCAGCCATATGGAACCCAATGTTAACCCAATGTTAACACAATGTTAACTCTCCTGCAGCCATATGGAACCCAATGTTAACTCTCCTGCAGCCATATGGAACCCAATGTTAACCCAATGTTAACACAATGTTAACTCTCCTGCAGCCATATAGAACCCAATGTTAACTCTCCTGCAGCCATATGGAACCCAATGTTAACTCTCCGGCAGCCATATGGAACCCAATGTTAACTCTCCTGCAGCCATATGGAACCCAATGTTAACCCAATGTTAACACAATGTTAACTCTCCTGCAGCCATATAGAACCCAATGTTAACTCTCCTGCAGCCATATGGAACCCAATGTTAACCCAATGTTAACACAATGTTAACTCTCCTGCAGCCATATGGAACCCAATGTTAACTCTCCGGCAGCCATATGGAACCCAATGTTAACTCTCCTGCAGCCATATGGAACCCAATGTTAACTCTCCTGCAGCCATATGGAACCCAATGTTAACACAATGTTAACTCTCCTGCAGCCATATGGAACCCATATAACATTGTATTCAAAGGAACATCTGTACAATGTATAAAAAACGTTAGTTGACAACTCAACCAAATGTAAATCACAGCTAGATGTTGAACTGACATCTGTGCCCAATGGGTTATGGGATTAGTGGATTTATTAACTTGTATTACGTCATGGGAAGCTGCTGTGGGAGACTGTCAAGGACGATAACGGACGATATTGATATGAGTCTTTGCTCCATGCCAGGTCTCTGTTATGCATTAGTATAGGGTCTAGGGAGGAGAGAGAGAGAGGGGAGAGGTGGAACAGAGAGGGCAGAGAGGAGAAAGGACCTAGGGGAGCGAGACAGGACCACTAGCATTATTGTTATGGGTTAGTATAGGCTCTAGGGAGGAGAGAGAGAGAGGGGAGAGGTGGAACAGAGAGGGCAGAGAGGAGAGAGGACTTAGGGGAGAGAGACAGGACCACTAGCATTAGTATAGGGTCTAGGGAGGAGAGAGAGAGGGGAGAGGTGGAACAGAGAGAGGGCAAAGAGGAGAGAGGACCTATGGGAGAGAGACAGGACCACTAGCATTATTGTTATGGGTTAGTATAGGCTCTAGGGAGGAGAGAGAGAGAGGGGAGAGGTGGAACAGAGAGGGCAGAGAGGAGAGAGGACCTAGGGGAGCGAGAC
This sequence comes from Salvelinus namaycush, assembly GCF_016432855.1. Taxonomy (NCBI): domain Eukaryota; kingdom Metazoa; phylum Chordata; class Actinopteri; order Salmoniformes; family Salmonidae; genus Salvelinus; species Salvelinus namaycush. The sequence continues at coordinate 73,603,812 of NC_052311.1, forward strand.
AGGACCACTAGCATTATTGTTATGGGTTAGTATAGGCTCTAGGGAGGAGAGAGAGAGAGGGGAGAGGTGGAACAGAGAGGGCAGAGAGGAGAGAGGACTTAGGGGAGAGAGACAGGACCACTAGCATTATTGTTATGGGTTAGTATAGGCTCTAGGGAGGAGAGAGAGAGAGGGGAGAGGTGGAACAGAGAGGGCAGAGAGGAGAGAGGACCTAGGGGAGAGAGACAGGACCACTAGCATTAGTATAGTATAGGAAGGGGAGACGTTAGTATAGGAAGGGGAGAAAGTAAGCCAGTTTGGTCTGGTACAGCGTCCAGACAAGATAAATAGTGGGGGTTCGCCATACCGGTAAAAAATCTGCCTATCACAATAATTAACACAAAATGTCAAGAATACTGTAGGATATTACACCAGGTCCCCTAGATAGTGCACTGCAATGGGACCTGGTCTAAAGTATTGGGGCAGTGATATTCAGGTAAAGGGAAGAGGTCTGGTCTAAAGTAGTACACTATATAGGGAAGAGGTCTGGTCTAAAGTAGTACACTATATAGGGAAGAGGTCTGGTCTAAAGTAGTACACTATATAGGGAAGAGGTCTGGTCTAAAGTAGTGTACTATATAGGGAAGAGGTCTGGTCTAAAGTAGTGTACTATATAGGGAAGAGGTCTGGTCTAAAGTAGTGTCCTATATAGGGAAGAGGTCTGGTCTAAAGTAGTACACTATATAGGGAAGAGGTCTGGTCTAAAGTAGTACACTATATAGGGAAGAGGTCTGGTCTAAAGTAGTACACTATATAGGGAAGAGGTCTGGTCTAAAGTAGTACACTATATAGGGAAGAGGTCTGGTCTAAAGTAGTACACTATATAGGGAAGAGGTCTGGTCTAAAGTAGTGTCCTATATAGGGAAGAGGTCTGGTCTAAAGTAGTGTACTATATAGGGAAGAAGTCTGGTCTAAAGTAGTGCCCTATATAGGGAAGAAGTCTGGTCTAAAGTAGTGCACTATACAGGGAAGAGGGTGCCATTTCAGACTGGGTTCCAGTCACACTGCATGGGTGGGCCTGTAAACCCAACCTCACCAGGAGGAAATCCCTCCTCTACTGTGACTGATAATATACACAAACACAGACATCAACATCAGGCTTCACAGCCCTATGAAGCTGTTTAGACACACATGTCAAATGACAACAAAGTGTTGAGCCGGGCTCTTCAACTGCTTTCAACATAAATCAAAACAGCTATTTGCCACTCAGTGGCAGAGCACAGTACAAAGTCCATCTGCATTAGAGTATGGTGAGAATGTATTGGACGGTAGCTTAGACTCACAGACGGTTTTCCTCTTCTGTTTATCTTTATAGCTACTGTTGAGCCCTGCAGCCAATTCAGACATCTTTTCTGAACCTGTTTTCAACGATGGCCAACAGCTGAGCTACAGAGCTGTCAAAATGTGTATTAACGTTATAAAAACTCACTGGAACAGGTTTAAAATAGGAAGAAAGTACATTGTTCTGTATGGTGGATCTATCATGTGTTGTTAGCAGGGATGAGTAGTGGTTAACCACTTGATCCACCCCCCACCACACACACACCTCCAGGGAAAAGCCTCCACCCCAGGTGTTAGCCCAAGCCCGGCCCAGGATGGGTGAGGTCATGCTGGGGAGCAAGGGAGGGATGGAGGGGAGGGAGGGAGGGAGGGAGGGAGGGAGGGAGGGAGGGAGGGAGGGAGGGAGGGAGGGAGGGAGGGAGGGAGGGATGGATGGATGGATGGAGGGAGGGAGTAAAAGTGCCCTTGTTTTCTTCATCAACTGATTCCCCTAGAGAAGGAAGGGTGTCCTACAGATGTTGTTTAGACACTGTTTTTCTACTCCATTACAACGCAGGGATCTCTATGACTTCATCCCCAAGTAGAATACCGACGAGAGTGTCGACTGTCGAGGCAATACTGACTTGGAATGACTCAATATCTCCACTTAGCAAAAGAATAGACAAAGTTTTGGAATAAGCTTTGACTTTGATTTAGGAGACGAGAAGGTCGCAGAAGGTCTGTTTGTGCTGTCTTGCCAACTCATCTTCACTCCAAACAGGCACAAGACAGCACAAATAGATCTGGAACCAGGCTATCAAAAAGGGGTCTGAATGCGGAAAATGCCACTCTCCCATTGGCTTAAGTGTAGAAACCAGATATGGAGCAACACATGATGTTATCGTGTAAATTATAATGTCAAACCAGTTGACCACGGATTAAGGAGCTGCTTCTAAAGAATGTTGTCGGCACATGTCCGACGTGTGAGAGAGACCACTCGTCCTTTATCCAAGCTGGTGTTTCAGTACTCTGAATGGACTGGGAGGACCGGATAGCGATGCATTTTGGAGCATTTTGGACCTCATCATCTCACAGCTGGTCGTGTAGAAAGAGACCTAATCTTCTCACAGCTGGTTGTGTATAAAAGGGGGATAAAATCAAGCTACGAGAAGAGAAAGCTGAAAACATCTTGGGGGATAGAACTGCCTTGACAATGCGGTCCAGTGTAGAGGAGTCCCTGCATGTGCAGTGTGGTAAGCCGTGCCAATAGAGAGTTTGGCAGAGCCAGAGTAGAGAAGCTCTCTAGTCTAACTCTACATGGGTGGATAAAGACATCTCTGCATGGCTGAGAGAATCAGTATCATTGCTTTCTCTCTCTCTCTCTCTCTCTCTCTCTCTCTCTCTCTCTCTCTCTCTCTCTCTCTCTCTCTCTCTCTCTCTCTCTCTCGGTCTCTCTCTTTCTTTCTACCTTTTTTTCCCCTCAAATTTAATTGCAGCATTTTTATGTTTGGCAAATTAGACAAGCTCTCTAAAAGTTCCCCTCTTTTTGGCTGTTTACTATGTGTCTCTGTTGGTTGCCATGGTAATAAACAGAAAACACACACACACACACACAACACACACAAACACTGGGAACACACATGCGAACACACGCACATACACACATAATCTCTCGCCCTACTACCGCTGCACACAGTCACTAGTCTGGACAATCTTGTCCCTGTGAAGAGAACAGAGCTGTAACGGAGGAGTACCAGCATGACAGATGTGAGAACTACTCCCTCTGGTGGTTACAATAAGCAGTTGAAGCCGACCAAAGCTGTAAAGCTGCTGCCAAATTGAATCAAAGCCATCATTGCAATCAGATGATTTTCTGTTGGGTCAACTGAATGATAACTCACACTGGTTGCTGAATTTGATTAGTATCAAGCCTTGTTAGAATACTTCAAGAATGAAGTACCTGGGATTTGTTAGAATACTTTAAGAATGAAGTACCTGGTATTTGTTAGAATACTTTAAGAATGAAGTACCTGGGATTTGTTAGAATACTTTAAGAAGGAAGGCCTGGGATTTGTTAGAATACTTTAAGAATGAACTACCTGGGATTTGTTAGAAAACTTTAAGAATGAAGGCCTGGGATTTGTTAGAATACTTTAAGAATGAACTACCTGGGATTTGTTAGAAAACTTTAAGAATGAAGGCCTGGGATTTGTTGGAATACTTTAAGAATGCATCATTCTTCCTCCATTCCTTGAAGCAGTAACGTGCAATCAGGGTCGTCAGGGTCGTCAGGGTCGTCAGGGTAGGCAGTGCTTACCCTGCGATAATCCCCCCCCCCCAAAAAAATTATATTTTATAAATGTGATCTAATGTTTTTTATCAATGATTCTGGTGGTTTTTATGCTCAAATCTCAAGGTTTACTAAAACTGCATCAATACCTCAGGAAAAGACCCAGAGTACTCAAGCCTTCCTTTCCATCCATTTAAGTCGTTGACGTGCATGGCCTTTCCTGGCTGTTAATGGACAGGGACAGCTAAGGCCTCGCTGCTTTGCTTAGCTTCATTTGTTGCATTGAGACAATTTCATATTTTGTGCATGTGTATAGCCTAAACGTGTTGTTGGGGTAAGCTCTGCACATTTCGGTGTGTCTACATCATTTTGCGCTCACATCCCTTGAACTAGAACACACACACTGGCAATCTTCTTCAAGACAGTATCACAACAATCATCAATACATGCCTGGATGGTGACTTGAGCACTACTCAGACAACGATAATACCTAGTACTACAATCATACTATTGTCACTTTAAAAGCAATAAGTTACATCGTATATCATTTCAGCATCATAACAAATCTACCTGGCGACCATAATCGGGAGCACAGGGAATGGTGCTTTGAGCAAGAACTATAAAAGAACAAACGATAGCAGACAACCCTGAACACAGGGCAAACTACACTGAACAAAAATATAAATGCAACATGCAACATTTTCTAAGATTTTACTGAGTTATAGTTTATATAAGGAAATCAGTCAACTGAAATAATACCCTGAACAAAAATCTAAACACAACAGGTGAAGTGTTGGTCCCATGTTTCATGAGCTGAAATTAAAGATCCCAGATATGTTCCATACACACAAAAAAGTTAATTTCTCTCAAATTTTGTACACAAATTTGTGTACATCCCTCTTAGTGAGCATTTGCCAAGATAATTCATCCACCTGACAGATGTGGCATATCAAGAATCTAATTAAACAGCCTGATTGTTACACCTTGTGCTGGGGACAATAAAAGGCCACTCTAAAATGTGCAGTTTTGTCACGCAACACACTGACACAGATGTCTCAAGTTTTGAGGGAGCGTGCAATTGGCTTGTTGACTGCAGGAATATCCGCTAGAGCTGTTGCTTGAGAATTTAATGTTCATTTTTCTACCATAAGCCGCCTCCAACGTCATTTTTTTAAAATGTGTCATTACGTCCAACCGCAGACCACGTGTAAACCACGCCAGCTAGAGGACCTCCACAATCAGCTTCTTTACCTGCGGGATCGTCTGAGACCAGCCCCCCGGACAGCTGATGAAACTGTGGGTTTGCACAACCAAAGAATTTCTGCACAAACTGTTAGAAACCGTCTCAGGAAAGCTCTTCTGCGTGCTCATCGTCCTCACCAGGGTCTTGACCTGACTGCAGTTCGGCGTCGTAACCGACTTCAGTGGGCAAATACTCAGCTTCGATGGCCACTGGCACTCTGGAGAAGTGTGCTCTTCACGGATGAATCCCGGTTTCAACTGTACCGGGCAGATGGCAGACAGCATGTATGGCATCATGTGGGTGAGCAGTTGCTGACTAAAATGTTGTAAACAGAGTGTCCCATGGTGGTGGTGGGGTTATGGTATGGGCAGGCATAATATACGGACATCAAACACAATTGCATTTTATCGATGGCAATTTGAATGCACAGAGATACCGTGACAAGATCCAGAGGCCCATTGTCGTGTCATTCACCCGCCTCCATCACCTCATGTTTCAGCATGATAATGCACGGCCCCAATTCCTGGAACCTGAAAATGTCCGAATTCTTCCATGGCCTGCATACTCATCAGACATGTAGATGAGTGGGACAACATTCCACAGCCCGCAATAAACAGCCTGATCAACTCAATGCGAAGGAGATGTCATGCTGCATGAGGGAAATGTTGGTCACACCAGATACTGACTGGTTTTCTGATCCACGCACCTACCTTTTTGTAAGGTATCTGTGACCAACAGATGTATATCTGTATTCCCAGTCATGTGAAATCCATGAATTAGGCCCTAATGAAATTATTTAAATTAACTGAGTTCCTTATATTAACCAACTCAGTAAAATCGTAGGAATTGTTGCATGTTGCGTTTATATTTTTTGTTCTTGTATGAAGTTGTAAATGTTCTTAGTTTGATCCTTTGAAAATAGACACAAAAATATTCTGGGGATGAGCATGTGCATCTTCAATATGTACCCATTGTTCCTCTTTAGTACATTTAACTATATGTCCCAAGTGAAAGCCTTGGGTGGCGAGGTGAAACAATTCCAAATCTGGAAGGTTAAACCACCCTCAGATTTAGGAAGATGTAAATCTTCCCTTTTTATTTTATGAGTTTTATTCACCCACATAAAGTCTTATGACCCAGTATACTTTTTCAAAGACATTTTGGGAGCCATGCCATAAAAAAAAAAGGTTTATTCTAACTGTAACATTTATGGGACAATTGTTCCATTTCATTAAATGTGCTTTCATGTTGTTGAGTAATGGGATAAAGTTATCTTTATATATTTGTTGTTTGTTGTCATTTAAGATATTTTGTGATCCACTTAAAGGATTGCTGTAAATCATGAGTTATTCTTATTTTTCCTTTGGCTATTATTTCGAGTAGTAAAACATGTTAAAAAGCAACAGATACCGTTAATAAGGAGGGGCTAAAAGCGTCTTATATGGTGAGCTACCAAGTAGCTAAGGACAGGCAAGCCCCATACTATTGTTGAGGACTTAACTCTTCCTGCTGCCGTGGATGTGGCTGGGACAATGCGGGGGGAAAAGGCCAAAAAAAACTATACAGACAATGCCTTCATCAAACAACACTGTTTCACAACGCATCAGTGACATGGCAGGAGATGTTTTGAAACAATTACTGCTTCGCATACGAGTCAGTGCGTTACAGCTGGATGAGTCAACAGACGTGGCGGGCCTGGCAGAGCTCCTGGTATATGTCCGTTACCTTTATAGGGGGTCAATTCTTCTTCTGCAAACCACTGGAAACCAGGACAACAGTAGAGGATTTTTTAAAGTACTGGACAGCTTTGTGACATCAAATGGACTTCGGTGGTCAAGATGTGTTGGCATCTGTACTGATGGTGCAAAAGCCATGACAGGGCGACATAGTGGAGTGGTAACGCGCGTGCAAGCAGTTGCTCCCGACGCCACTTGGGTACACTGCAGCATCCACCGAGAGGCTCTTGCTGCCAAGGGAATGCCTGACAGCTTGAAATACGTTTTGGACTCTACAGTGAAAATGGTTCACTTTGTTAAAGCAAGGCCCCTGAACTCTCATGTATTTTCTGCGTTATGCAATGATATGGGCAGCGACCATGTAACGCTTTTATAACATTCAGAAGTGCGCTGATTATCAAGGGGCAAAATATTGACACGTTTCTTTGAATTGAGAGACGAGCTTAAAGTTTTCTTTACTGACCATCATTTTCACTTGTCTGACTGCCTGCATGATGATGAGTTTCTCACACGACTGGCCTATCTGGGTGATGTTTTTTCTCGCCTGAATGATCTGAATCTAGGATTACAGGGACTCTCTGCAACTATATTCAATGTGGAGAACAAAATTGAGGCTATGATTAAGAAGTTTTAGCTCTTCTCTGTCTGCATTAACAAGGACAACACACAGGTCTTTCCATTATTGTATGATTTTTTGTGTGCAAATGAACTCAAGCTTATGGACAATGTCAAATGTGATATAGCGAAGCACCTGAGTGAGTTGGGTGCGCAAATACACATGTACTTTCCCAAAATGGATGACACAAACAACTGGATTCATTATCCCTTTCATGCCCTGCCTCCAGTCCACTTACCGATATCTGAACAAGAGAGCCTCATCGTAATTGCAATAAGTGGTTCAGTGAAAATTGAATTTAATCAGAAGCTACTGCCAGATTTCTGGATTGGGCTGCACTCAGAGTATCCTGCCTTGGCAAATCGTGCTGTTAAGACATTGATGCCCTTTGCAACCAGGCACCGATGTGAGAGTGGATTCTCAGCCCTCACTAGCATGAAAACCAAATACAGGCTCAGACTGTGTGTGGAAAATGATTTAAGACTGAGACTCTCTCCAATACAACCCAACATTGCAGAGTTATGTGCATCCTTTCAAGCACACCCTTCTCATTAACCTGTGGTGAGTTAATCACAATGTTTTATGAACAAATAAGGTTTTATATGTAAGATGGCTAAATAAAGAGCAAAATGATTGACTATTAATATATTATTATTTGTAACATTCCCACGAACTTATGTTTAATAAATGTATCGTATAGTGTGTGTGTTTGGCAGGCTTACAATGATGGCAAAAAACAACATTTGAGAGTGCGCTGACCCTGGTGCTTAGAGGGGGTACAGCTGGAGGTTGAATGTTTGGAGGGGTACGCTGACCCTGGTGCTTAGAGGGGGTACAGCTGGAGGTTGAATGTTTGAAGGGGTACGTTACTATTTTATTTTTATTTTATTTATCCGTTATTTTACCAGGTAAGTTGACTGAGAACACGTTCTCATTTGCAGCAACGACCTGGGGAATAGTTACAGGGGAGAGGAGGGGGATGAATGAGCCAATAAGTTTGGGAACCACTGCGTAGACGTAAAGCTCTTTTCCACGTTAAACAAAATACACTGATATATTCATGAGTCAGGACATTTTTACTATTACACGGACACACACACACACACTCGTGCACGAAGGCACACACGAACACACACACACACAGTGTCAAAAGGTGTTTCTTTTTATTTAAAGCCCTTTCTGCTCTCTGCCTCCTCTGGGCCGGTTGGCCATCAGAAAGGTCTTCAGAAAGGCAGAGGGGACCTTTGGGGGGACTGGACTGCAATCTGGTAAATATTACATGTGTCATATTCACTGTGGGAGACAAACCGCTGAGTTGGCCCTAACGGTTCCACATGTGGCTTCACTGCCATCGAATCTGCCGATGCACTGAGGAGGGGAGAGGACAGAGAGAACCAGCATGTCTGTCTGTCTTTCTGCCTGCCTGTCTGTCTGCTTGCTTCCCTGCCTGTCCCTCTGACCGACAGAGAGAAAGAGAGAGAGCGAACCAGTCTGCCTGTTAATCTGAAATAGATCGGCTCCCAGTGCCTACAGCCATATGAACCCAACCAACTCGATCAACCAACCTCTTTTCATTTCACAATCGCATGCCTTAATCAGTTCATCCTGCCGCTATGACGGAGGCCCCTATGCTGGGGTGCATTGTTTTACACAGCCCAGCCTGCTTTCACTTAGGGGCATTGTCATTTTGTCATTTTGTGGGGCATTGTCATCACACAACTGTCATTTTGTCACAAAAGGGGCGGCTCCTTATAATACGCTGCGGCATTCAACGCAGTGTTGCCAATTTAGCGACTTGCCGCTATATTTAGCGAGTTTTCTGACCACTACAGCTACTTTTATTGTTAAAGATTATAGCGACAAATTCAGCTACTTTTCAGGCTGCCGTTGGGGAGTTTTGGCACCGAGGGTTTCTATCATTTTGATAGCATTTAGGGACTTTTCCCCACTCAATTCTGGTGCAAACGAAAGTGGGAGAAGCTGTCTGTGTCACGCCCTGACCTTAGAGATCATTTTTATGTCTCTATTTTGGTTTGGTCAGGGCGTGAGTTGGGGTGGGTATTCTATGTTCTATGTTTTGTAGTTCTATGTTTTGGCCGGGTAGGGTTCTCAAACAGGGACAGCTGTCTATACTTAGGCTGCCCTTTTTCCCACCTGTCTTGGTGGGAAGTTGACTTTGTTTAGGGCACACAGCCTTTAGCTTCACGGTTCGTTTTGGTCGTGTTTATTG
>NC_052311.1:73618225-73628225 GCF_016432855.1 Salvelinus namaycush
GGGAGTCCCGCTGCAGCACACAGTGGGGAGGTGGTAACGTGGGTCTGAAAGCCTGGAGCCCTGAAACAGTAGCCTATAGAACCACACCACCTACAAAAAAAACATGAATTCCATATGAAATGAATACATTGATTAGGTGTTAATGCAATTCATTATGTAACTCTACACCTTTTAAAAACTAAACTATGGGACTGTAAGTCAAACCCTGGATGGGAATATGTTTTAAATAAGACCACATGTCCTGAAGTACAGTCTCCTCAGCACACGCACGCACGCACGCACGCACGCACGCACGCACGCACGCACGCACGCACGCACGCACGCACGCACGCACGCACGCACGCACACACACACACACACACACACACACACACACACACACACACACACACGTGAGAACAGTACCAACTCTTCAACATAGCTCTTTATTATGAGCTGTATGTCTCTTCCCTGCTGTTTCACTGACTTGCCACAGGAACCACGTCCTTCATTACAGAAAAATAATAAGCCCGTTTTTTTTTTTTTACATGGCATCCTATTCCCTACATAGTACACTACTTTTGACCAATGCCCAATGGCGCCCTATGTCATATACAATGCACTACAAATGTAGTGCACTATAAAAGGAATAAGGAGCCGTTTGGGAGGTAGACTAAGTGCTATGCTTGTTTGGGTCATCCTTCCTTTGGTGTTCCACGGTGGAGTCAGACACTCGTACATCGGGGCCAAGAAATATTCAGGACAGATTTATCCCAATCGACAGTTATAAATTACACTGGACGTTTGTATTTAATCTCTGTATACCCACTGGATTTACTGCTGCAACATAAACTCCAACACTGTGGGCCAGACTGTCCTGGATGTCTGTCAACATTATAAAGAGAAAGGTGTTCTTTAAATAATACCATGAGGTTGAACCAGGCGTAGGATTTTAACAGTGAGGATGCTGACAAAGTTCATGGGGTTTTTGTTGCCAAAGTGAGGCTTTTTATTTGGAAGGTGAAGAATTAATATTGCCGGCCACTCTACAAGTATTTACAAAAACAAATAAACAGGACGACGAACAAAAAGTTGGCCTAATAAAGTCAAATGAAAACTTCACTCATGCCTGTACCAGGGAGTGAGGGAGCGTTAAAAAGGAATGTCACGCCCCGATCTGTTTCACTTGTGCTTGTCTCCACCCCCTCCAGGTGTCGCCCATCTTCCCCACTTATCCCCTGGGTATTTATACCTGTGTTTTCTGTCTGTCTTTGCCAGTTCGTCTTGTTTGTCAAGTTTACCAGAGGTCATCCTGTCAGCGCCTGTGGTTTCCCGGTCTCTATTTTTCTTGTCCTCCTGGTTTTTGACCCTTGCCTGTCCTGACCCTGTACCCGCCCGCATGACCACTCTGCCTGAGCCTGCCTGCCGTCCTGTACCTTTGCTCCTACTCTGGATTATCGACCCCTGCCTGCCTTGACCTGTCGTTTGCCTACCCCTGTGGTTACAATAAACATTGTTACTTCACAGTCTGCACTTGGGTCTTACCTTGATTCCTGATAAGGAAAGAAATTCCACATATTAACTTTTAAGAAGGCACACCTGTTAATTGAAATACATTCCAGGTGACTTCCTCATGAAGCTGGTTGAGAGAATGCCAAGCATGTGCAAAGCTGTCATCAAGGCAAAGGGTGGCTATTTGAGGAATCTAAAATATATTTTGATTTGTTTAACACTTTTTTGGGGTACTACATGATTTCATATGTGTTATTTCATAGTTTTGATGTCTTCACTATAATTCTACAATGTAGAAAATAGTAAAAATAAAGAAAAACCCTTGAATGAGTAGGTGTTCTAAAACTTTTGACCGGTAGTGTATACTTTGGGGATATAAACACGTACATCGCCCCGGGAATAAGCGACTTCCGCTATACCTGTAACCTGTATCATGCTCTCGAACGCACCCACTGTTTGCCTGTAAAAACCCGATCAGGAAACAAGACTCAACCCTCTTCAATAAACAAGGAAATACAAGGTAAGCCTTTACATTTCTACAGCTTTATCTCTACGTTTCAGCTGATCAACATGTTCACGTCATAGTTGGAACTGTTGATCGTTACGTACATGTTTCGACCGGCAGACACACAACAAAAGGGTTTGATTGACGGCGTGCGACTACAAACTCTCATACATGTCTCCTCACGTTTCAGCTGATCAACAATCAGGAGATCGAAATTCATCGCTAATCCCACATTATATTCAATAAATACATGTGCCTCATAAACAGTTCCATAAACATTGTCTGGTTATTCATAATCAGGCCTAACTATGTTTAGACCTCACTATAAATGTGTTAGTCTGTTATGAATTAATTAGGTAATGACATGGTGATGACTATTTCAATTATACAGAAATAAACTAATATGATTACTAATGAAATTCACTGCTATTGTTTGTTTATTTTGAAGGTAATTCACACAAATAACATTAGTCTTGTTTCATATCTAATTTGCACATAAAAGTAACAACAATATGCCTCATTAGCCTAAAATGCTTATTCCTCCGTTCTCTTCCTCTCTCTCTCCTCTCTTGTTAATGCTCTCTTCCTCTCTCTCTTCCTCTCTCTCTCCTCTCTTTTTAATGATCTCTCTTCCTCTCTCTCTCCTCTCTTGTTAATGCTCTCTCTTCCTCTCTCTCTCCTCTCTTGTTAACGCTCTCTCTTCCTCTCTCTCTCCTCTCTTGTTAACACTCTCTCTTCCTCTCTCTCTCCTCTCTTGTTAATGCTCTCTCTTCCTCTCTCTCCTCTCTTGTTAATGCTCTCTCTTCCTCTCTCTCTCCTCTCTTGTTAATGATCTCTCTTCCTCTCTCTCTCCTCTCTTGTTAATGATCTCTCTTCCTCTCTCTCTCCTCTCTTGTTAATGATCTCTCTTCCTCTCTCTCTCCTCTCTTGTTAACGCTCTCTTCCTCTCTCTCTCCTCTCTTGTTAACGCTCTCTCTTCCTCTCTCTCTCCTCTCTTGTTAACGCTCTCTCTTCCTCTCTCTCTCCTCTCTTGTTAACGCTCTCTCTTCCTCTCTCTCTCCTCTCTTGTTAACGCTCTCTCTTCCTCTCTCTCTCCTCTCTTGTTAATGATCTCTCTTCCTCTCTCTCTCCTCTCTTGTTAACGCTCTCTCTTCCTCTCTCTCTCCTCTCTTGTTAATGCTCTCTCTTCCTCTCTCTCTCCTCTCTTGTTAATGCTCTCTCTTCCTCTCTCTCTCCTCTCTTGTTAACGCTCTCTCTTCCTCTCTCTCTCCTCTCTTGTTAACGCTCTCTCTTCCTCTCTCTCTCCTCTCTTGTTAATGCTCTCTTCCTCTCTCTCTTCCTCTCTCTCTCCTCTCTTGTTAATGATCTCTCTTCCCCTCTCTCCTCTCTTGTTAACGCTCTCTCTTCCTCTCTCTCTCCTCTCTTGTTAACGCTCTCTCTTCCTCTCTCTCTCCTCTCTTGTTAACGCTCTCTCTTCCTCTCTCTCCTCTCTTGTTAATGATCTCTCTTCCTCTCTCTCTCCTCTCTTGTTAATGCTCTCTTCCTCTCTCTCCTCTCTTGTAAATGATCTCTCTTCCTCTCTCTCTCCTCTCTTGTTAATGCTCTCTCTTCCTCTCTCTCTCCTCTCTTGTTAATGCTCTCTTCCTCTCTCTCCTCTCTTGTTAATGATCTCTCTTCCTCTCTCTCTCCTCTCTTGTTAATGCTCTCTCTTCCTCTCTCTCCTCTCTTGTTAATGCTCTCTTCCTCTCTCTCTTCCTCTCTCTCTCCTCTCTTTTTAATGATCTCTCTTCCTCTCTCTCTCCTCTCTTGTTAATGATCTCTCTTCTTCTCTCTCTCCTCTCTTGTTAATGATCTCTCTTCCTCTCTCTCTCCTCTCTTGTTAACGCTCTCTCTTCCTCTCTCTCTCCTCTCTTGTTAACGCTCTCTCTTCCTCTCTCTCTCCTCTCTTGTTAATGCTCTCTCTTCCTCTCTCTCCTCTCTTGTTAATGCTCTCTCTTCCTCTCTCTCTCCTCTCTTGTTAATGATCTCTCTTCCTCTCTCTCTCCTCTCTTGTTAATGATCTCTCTTCCTCTCTCTCTCCTCTCTTGTTAACGCTCTCTCTTCCTCTCTCTCTCCTCTCTTGTTAATGATCTCTCTTCCTCTCTCTCTCCTCTCTTGTTAATGATCTCTCTTCCTCTCTCTCTCCTCTCTTGTTAATGATCTCTCTTCGTCTCTCTCTCCTCTCTTGTTAACGCTCTCTCTTCCTCTCTCTCTCCTCTCTTGTTAATGATCTCTCTTCCTCTCTCTCTCCTCTCTTGTTAATGATCTCTCTTCCTCTCTCTCTCCTCTCTTGATAACGCTCTCTCTTCCTCTCTCTCTCCTCTCTTGTTAATGATCTCTCTTCCTCTCTCTCTCCTCTCTTGTTAACGCTCTCTCTTCCTCTCTCTCTCCTCTCTTGTTAATGCTCTCTTCCTCTCTCTCTTCCTCTCTCTCTCCTCTCTTGTTAATGATCTCTCTTCCTCTCTCTCCTCTCTTGTTAACGCTCTCTCTTCCTCTCTCTCTCCTCTCTTGTTAACGCTCTCTCTTCCTCTCTCTCCTCTCTTGTTAACGCTCTCTCTTCCTCTCTCTCCTCTCTTGTTAATGATCTTTCTTCCTCTCTCTCTCCTCTCTTGTTAATGATCTCTCTTCCTCTCTCTCTCCTCTCTTGTTCATGATCTCTCTTCCTCTCTCTCTCCTCTCTTGTTAATGCTCTCTCTTCCTCTCTCTCCTCTCTTGTTAATGATCTCTCTTCCTCTCCCTCTCCTCTCTTGTTAACGCTCTCTCTTCCTCTCTCTCTCCTCTCTTGTTAACGCTCTCTCTTCCTCTCTCTCTCCTCTCTTTTTAATGATCTCTCTTCCTCTCTCTCTCCTCTCTTGTTAACGCTCTCTCTTCCTCTCTCTCTCCTCTCTTGTTAACGCTCTCTCTTCCTCTCTCTCTCCTCTCTTGTTAATGCTCTCTCTTCCTCTCTCTCTCCTCTCTTGTTAATGATCTCTCTTCCTCTCTCTCTCCTCTCTTGTTAATGATCTCTCTTCCTCTCTCTCTCCTCTCTTGTTAATGATCTCTCTTCCTCTCTCTCTCCTCTCTTGTTAACGCTCTCTCTTCCTCTCTCTCTCCTCTCTTGTTAACGCTCTCTCTTCCTCTCTCTCTCCTCTCTTGTTAACGCTCTCTCTTCCTCTCTCTCTCCTCTCTTGTTAACGATCTCTCTTCCTCTCTCTCTCCTCTCTTGTTAATGCTCTCTCTTCCTCCTCTCTTGTTAATGCTCTCTTCCTCTCTCTCCTCTCTTGTTAATGATCTCTCTTCCTCTCTCTCTCCTCTCTTGTTAACGCTCTCTCTTCCTCTCTCTCCTCTCTTGTTAATGCTCTCTTCCTCTCTCTCTCCTCTCTTGTTAACGCTCTCTCTCTCCTCTCTTGTTAACACTCTCTCTTCCTCTCTCTCTCCTCTCTTGTTAATGCTCTTTTCCCCTCATGTTAACACCCTCTTTCTCTCTCTCTTCCGCTCTCTCTCCTCTCTTGTTAATGCTCTCTCTCTCTCCTTCTCTAAATATGTCATTACTTTCTCCTATATATCATTATAATCAACCAATCAGGTAGTCTCTTAACATTGACCATGCTGTCAATCCAGCATGACTTCTGCCGCGTTCAAAACAACTGATAACTCGGAACTGGGAAATCTCAATATTTCTGAGTCTTGAACTCACTGAAGTCTGAGATTTAGTAAGGATCTACGGGATCGGTGTCCCTATACCGGGACGGTTGTTGCTAACGTGCGCTAATGTGACTAGAATGATGCTGTAAGTAACAGCAAACTTTCCAGACATGTCTTATATGGGCAGAATGCTTACATTCTTGTTAATCTAACTGCACTGTCCAATTTACAGTAGCTATTACAGTGAACAAATACCATGCTGTTGTTTGAGGAGAGTGCACAACAACAAAAAACTTTTATCACGGCAACTGGTTTGATACATTGACCTCTGAAGGTAAATAATTTACTTACATTCAGTAATCTTGCTCTGATTTGTCATCCTGAGGGTCCCAGAGATAAAATGTAGGATAGTTTTGTTTGATAAAATCTATTTTTATATTAAAATGTAGGATAGTTCTGTTTGATCAAATCTATTTTTATATTAAAATGTAGGAACTGGTATCTACAGTTTGAACCTCTGTCTCTTTTTCGTGATCCCCAACTGCGATCCAATTACGATCTTGTCTCATTGCTGCAACTTCCCAATGTGCTCAGGAGAGGCAAAGGTCGAGTCATGCATCCTGCGAAACATTACAAACCAAACCACGCTTCTTAACCCGGAAGCCAGCTGCACCAAAATGTCGGAGGAAACACCGCCCGACTGACGAAGTCAGCCTGCAGGCGCCCGGCCCAACACAAGGAGGCGCTAGAGCGCCATGAGCCAAGCCCCCCTGGCCAAACTCTCCCCTAACCCAGACGACACTGGGCCAATTGTGCACCGCCCTATGGGACTCCCGGTCACGGCCGGTTATGACACAGCCTGGGATCGAACCCGGGTCTGTCTGAGACTTCTGCGCCACTCGGGAGGCCGGATGGGCACTTCTAATGTAACTCTATGGCAGCCCCCAAGGGGCTTGAATTTATTTTCTGGGGAAGTAGTGTCCCCATGAGTGACAGAACACTGAGCCAATCACGGCGCAACTAGAGAATATTACCAACCCCTACGCTCCGTATATTCCGCTGGCTGCTCCACCGACACAGAAAGCACTGAGGTAGGCTGAAACACCTGCATTTTGGAGCTGCCTTACTCAAGAAAGCAAAACATGTTTGTATGTGGCTTTATTAACTCAATTATTATTATTTTTTAAACATTGTTTGCAAACTGATGTGTGACACGTATTAATGCCAAAATAGCATATGCAAAACAGGCAAAAATAAAATAAAAGTTTTTTGGTTTAGCTAAACAGGTTGGGCTCAAAACAGGTGAGGCTCTGCCCCACCAGCCCTGAATGACGGGTCGCCACTGGATACGGAGCTTTCGGAAACAGGAAATAGCACCCTAATCCCTATAGTGCACTACTTCTGACCAGAACCCTATAGGCCCTGGTCAAAAGTAGTGCACTAAATAGGGACTGTGGTGTAGTTTCGGCTTCCCCCATAGAAAGGGCTAGGTAGACTTTACTCTGGGATAGATTTATTTAGCCTGACCTCAAAATGATGAAAAATGATTCTTGAGCAGATCAGATGTGTGTATTAATAGAGATGTTTCTGTTGTCTATTCCCAGGACAGAAAGAACTCTCTCGTCAACACACCAGAAGAGGAGCAAAAACTGTTTTGATATTATACAAAGATAAAATGAAGATCGGTTCTCAGAAATAGGCCTATAAATATTGAAAGACGCAGAGAAAAGATTAGCTATAGACCAGGGATCATTAACTAGATTCAGCCAATCATCAACTAGATTCAGCCAATCATCAACTAGATTCAGCCAATCATCAACTAAATTCAGCCAATCATCAACTAGATTCGGCCAATCATCAACTAAATTCAGCCAATCATCAACTAGATTCAACCAATCATCAACTAGATTCAGCCAATCATCAACTAGAGCGGATGGCCAGGGTGCCAGAACATAATTACAAATCATTTGTAGACTCCAAATTGACCGCAAGAAGCCCAAACAGATACAATATTTGACTAAAACATTTCAAACCTTGCTTACACTTGTGTACAATCACATATATCTCTCTATTATGCATGGAAATACTTTAGAACAGATTTCAGAAATTAAAATCACTTGGATCTGATCTGCTGGTGTTTTTACAGTTTTATGTCCAACATACATTTTTTACTAAAAATAAATATTTATACATTTTTGCTCAGAAAACGTATATACTGTATATTGTGACAGGCAGCAGGAGTATAGACTGTATATTGTGACAGACAGCAGGAGTATAGACTGTATATTGTGACAGACAGCAGGAGTATAGACTGTATATTGTGACAGACAGCAGGAGTATAGACTGTATATTGTGACATAAAGCAGGAGTATAAACTGTATATCGTGGCATACAGCAGGAGTATAGACTGTATATTGTGACAGACAGCAGGAGTATAGACTGTATATTGTGACATAAAGCAGGACTATAAACTGTATATCGTGGCATACAGCAGGAGTATAGACTGTATATTGTGACAGACAGCAGGAGTATAGACTGTATATTGTGACAGACAGCAGGAGTATAGACTGTATATTGTGACAGACAGCAGGACTATAGACTGTATATTGTGACAGACAGCAGGAGTATAGACTGTATATCGTGACAGACAGCAGGGCTACGCCGGTTCTCTCTCCACCATCAGATGGCGCTAACACACAGTACTTCTGTAACGTTCTCTCATCGTGTTTCAGATGGCGTTTACATACTTCTGTAACGTTCTCTCATCGTATTTCAGATGGCGTTTACATATTTCTGTAAAGTTCTCCTCGTTTTTCGTTGGAAAAATGTAACCACCACGCCTAGTATATGATCCATTACAAATAACTCATAGAATATGCTCATTCCCAATTAGCCTATAATAATGCATATTTGTAGATTATTAGGCTATTATAGACTATTTTACACGTGTATTGACCATTGAAAGTGCATTTAGTCCGTGAGATGTTAGGAAATACGACTTCACTTTTTTTATGCAAGTTTTGTGTTTAAACCCAACAAATCCGCTGCCGAAGCCGAGCAAACAATATGCACCTGACAAGCTGCATGGACCGCACAGGAGAGAGAGCGGGACAGGCAACAGTCTACTAGGAGAACACCTCCAAAGTGCCAACTGTCCCAACATTGGGACATTCCTTTACACGGATCGCCCTCTGAATAAAACCAAGCATGCCTGGTAATGTTTGTCACAGGGTGGTAATAATGTATGTAATACGGGTGTAATAAGGTATGAGACTCTAAAATGACGTTAGTGTGGGCTACACATGTCATTTGAAATTCAGCACAGCTCTCGGCAGTGTTCTGTGTGGATAGAAATGTGATTTGCTTAGTGGGATTGCCCTTCCAGTTTGCTCCACCCAAAGAGGATATGGGCTGTTGGAGCAGGGACTAGGTTATGTTGCCAAAAAAAAGAGCCGTTAGCTGAAGTTGCTGAACTATTGGAAAAGCCATGCTGAGAAGTTCGGGGGTAAAGTCCTATGTGAGTTTTAATCACATGGCATTTTAAGAATGCTTCAAAGATGGCGGTAGCTACAGTAATTTCGGGGAACAGAGTACAAAAAAATGGCTTTTTGGAGGTTTTAGTGAGGGACCGATGGCACAAAGTTTTGGCCAACTTGAACGAAGAAGCTCTAACGTTGAGTTGCGAGGACCTGGGAGAGAATGTGACCCTAAACGGCATCACCAATGGATCTTACGGGTGCAACGCAACTCACCCGGATCACACAAACAGTCCGAAAACTGCGGTGAGGACAGCTTTCACGGATTTACAGGAGCAAGTCCCAGAGGCGATCGCCAACAGAAAAAGATGTGTGAAAGTAATAAAGCAAGAGGTAGGAGGACTCGGCATCAGCATAAAGGGAGGAAAAGAGAATAAAATGCCGATACTTATTAGTAAGATCTTCAAAGGTCTGGCTGCGGATCAAACCCAAGCCTTATATGTCGGTGACGCGATTCTATCGGTGAACGGTGTGAACCTGCGGGACGCTACGCATGACGAGGCGGTGCAGGGGCTCAAACGAGCCGGGAGAGAGGTGACTCTAGAAGGTAAGAACGGAACGGGACCAACTGTCGTTCGATACATTCTTTCTTGGTGAAGTGTGGGGCCCCGGGGGTATCCTCAAATCTATATGCAGGATGCCAGAGGAATTACGCGCATTAATATTTATGCTCCCAAACATATGAGTGATCAACCTCTGTCAACTGGGTCCACAAACAAACATAATTAATTTTTTTCTTCAATTTTCTAAATACTTTCAATATTATTAATTTCCATGTCGGCTCAATGCCGGGGCAAAATGATGC
>NC_052311.1:73643225-73701683 GCF_016432855.1 Salvelinus namaycush
GGAGAGAGCAGAACCAGTAGATAGGAGAGAGCGGAACCAGTAGATAGGAGAGAGCAGAACCAGTAGGAAGGAGAGAGCAGAACCAGTAGATAGGAGAGAGCAGAACCAGTAGATAGGAGAGAGAACCAGTAGATAGGAGAGAGAACCAGCAGATAGGAGAGAGCAGAACCAGTAGATAGGAGAGAGCGGAACCAGTAGATAGGAGAGAGCGGAACCAGTAGATAGGAGAGAGCGGAACCAGTAGATAGGAGAGATCAGAACCAGTAGGAAGGAGAGAGAACCAGTAGATAGGAGAGAGCAGAACCAGTAGATAGGAGAGAGAACCAGTAGATAGGAGAGAGCAGAACCAGTAGATAGGAGAGAGCAGAACCAGTAGATAGGAGAGAGAACCAGTAGATAGGAGAGAGCAGAACCAGTAGATAGGAGAGAGAACCAGTAGATAGGAGAGAGCAGAACCAGTAGATAGGAGAGATCAGAACCAGTAGATAGGAGAGAGAACCAGTAGATATGAGAGAGCAGAACCAGTAGATAGGAGAGAGAACCAGTAGATAGGAGAGATATGTAGATGTGTATGACCTCACTCTGAAAGCATCCCGCTGGCGCCTGAACTAATGACACCACAACTACAACATACGCGTTACGATTAGACGAAAGGGGTTCAGCAAGGAATTCCCGTAAGATTACTTCATACCCTGCAGTTGCAGAGGGAGGCCTATTTGTTTGCCAGATCTGTCAGCTTCTATGCATAATGAGATGTCTTACGTTTCTGTTAGATGTTGTTACCTTTCTTTTCTTATTCTCCTTCGTTCCTTAAAGAACAGGGCCAGTCCTCGTGTTTCAGTGGAGGTTTCTTTACTTCGTTCCTTAAAGAACAGGGCCTGTACTCGTGTTTCAGTGGAGGTTTCTTTACTTTGTTCCTTAAAGAACAGGGCCTGTACTCGTGTTTCAGTGGAGGTTTCTTTACTTCGTTCCTTAAAGAACAGGGCCTGTACTCGTGTTTCAGTGGAGGTTTCTTTACTTCGTTCCTTAAAGAACAGGGCCTGTACTCGTGTTTCAGTGGAGGTTTCTTTACTTCGTTCCTTAAAGAACAGGGCCTGTACTCGTGTTTCAGTGGAGGTTTCTTTACTTCGTTCCTTAAAGAACAGGGCCTGTACTCATGTTTCAGTGGAGGCTTCTTTACTTTGTTCCTTAAAGAACAGGGCCTGTCCTCGTGTTTCAGTGGAGGTTTCTTTACTTCGTTCCTTAAAGAACAGGGCCTGTACTCATGTTTCAGTGGAGGCTTCTTTACTTCGTTCCTTAAAGAACAGGGCCAGTCCTCGTGTTTCAGTGGAGGTTTCTTTACTTCGTTCCTTAAAGAACAGGGCCAGTCCTCGTGTTTCAGTGGAGGTTTCTTTACTTCGTTCCTTAAAGAACAGGGCCTGTACTCATGTTTCAGTGGAGGCTTCTTTACTTTGTTCCTTAAAGAACAGGGCCTGTCCTCGCGTTTCAGTGGAGGTTTCTTTACTTCGTTCCTTAAAGAACAGGGCCTGTACTCATGTTTCAGTGGAGGCTTCTTTACTTCGTTCCTTAAAGAACAGGGCCAGTCCTCGTGTTTCAGTGGAGGTTTCTTTACTTCGTTCCTTAAAGAACAGGGCCTGTACTCGTGTTTCAGTGGAGGTTTCTTTACTTCGTTCCTTAAAGAACCGGGCCTGTACTCGTGTTTCAGTGGTTTCTTTACTTCGTTCCTTAAAGAACAGGGCCTGTCCTCGTGTTTCAGTGGAGGTTTCTTTACTTTGTTCCTTAAAGAACAGGGCCTGTACTCGTGTTTCAATGGAGGTTTCTTTACTTCGTTCCTTAAAGAACAGGGCCTGTCCTCGTGTTTCAGTGGAGGTTTCTTTACTTCGTTCCTTAAAGAACAGGGCCTGTCCTCGTGTTTCATGGGAGGTTTCTTTACTTCGTTCCTTAAAGAACAAGGCCAGTCCTCGTGTTTCAGTGGAGGTTTCTTTACTTCGTTCCTTAAAGAACAGGGCCTGTACTCGTGTTTCATGGGAGGTTTCTTTACTTCGTTCCTTAAAGAACAAGGCCAGTCCTCGTGTTTCAATGGAGGTTTCTGAGGGGATGACGGATCTTAATAATAGCCGAAACGGAGTTGATGGAATGGCATCAAACGGATGGAAACCATGTGTATGATGGATTTGATACCATTCCACTGATTCCACTCCAGTCATTACCACGAGCCCCGTCCTCCCCAATTAAGGTTCCACCAACCTCCTGTGTCGTGTTTGTACACCCTTTGAGTACATCTTTGTCATATTATCCTCTGAAACCTTCCCCTTGGATTAATGTAATACGAACAGTGAATGCCAGAACTGTTTATCAGCTGATACGTTTAGAGCTCCATCATTTAGGAATATAAACTGTTAAAACCTAATATATTTCTGCAATATATTGCCACTTCTCCTTAGAGATTGATGTAATGCAGTCAGACAGATCACTGTTGGTGGAAGCAGATCACTGCCTTTTGCAGTGAGTAAATGGTTGACATCAGTGTTGTTCACATGGCCCTGTAATTTAAACTAAGGTCTCCGTACAGTCTGATACATTTTGTTTATAGCAGGGTAGAAACAGCTATGTTATTCATGTCTACTGTGACTCGTGATCAATGCTGTGGATTTAACGTGATTCACAGATTGTGTCTATGAAACTGTGTAGCCACCAAATGACCAATGAATCCCATGTCCCAGAGCTGTGGTCTTTGGTCGGATTAGGCCTCTTGTGTGGTGTGGAATACTTCTAATGGCTCTACTCTCTCAGCTGTTGGTCAGGTTCACATCCAACGTTTGGAGCGATCCATCTAATCCTCAAACAATGCCAACCAACGTTTTCCCATGGAGGGGCAATATCTTTGAGTTCACAGAAAGGGTTAAACTGGGTAAAAGGTATGATTTGTGCTGTGACTCATAGAAGTGAGTTCAGAACACGTTATAGAATGGAATAACACTTCTAACAGACCTGGACCACCAATAGAACTGGACCACTAGTAGAACTGGACCACCAATAGAACTGGACCACTAATAGAACTGGACCACTAATAGAACTGTATAATAGAACTAGACCACTAATAGAACTGGACCACTAATAGAACTGGACCACCAATAGAACTGGACCACTAATAGAACTGGACCACTAATAGAACTGGACCACTAGTAGAACTGGACCACTAATAGAACTGGACCACTAGTAGAACTGGACCACTAATAGAACTGGACCACTAATAGAACTGTATAATAGAACTGGACCACCAATAGAACTGGACCACTAGTATAACTGGACCACCAATAGAACTGGACCACTAATAGAACTGGACCACTAGTAGAACTGGACCACCAGTAGAACTGGACCACTAATAGAACTGGACCACTAATAGAACTAGACCACTAATAGAACTGGACCACTAGTAGAACTGGACCACTAATAGAACTGGACCACTAGTAGAACTGGACCACTAATAGAACTTGACCAATAATAGAACTGTATAATCAAACTGGACCACTAATACAACTGGACCACTAATAGAACTGGACAACCAATAGAACTGGACCACTAATAGAACTGTATAATAGAACTGGACCACCAATAGAACTGGACCACTAATAGAACTGGACCACTAATAGAACTGGACCACTAATATAACTGTATAATAGAACTGGACCACTAGTAGAACTGGACCACTAATAGAACTGGACCACTAATAGAACTGGACCACTAATAGAACTGGATCACTAATAGAACTGGACCACTAGTAGAACTGGACCACTAATAGAACTGGACCACTAATAGAACTGGACCACTAATAGAACTGGACCACTAATAGAACTGTATAATAGAACTGGACCACTAGTAGAACTGGACCACTAATAGAACTGGACCACTAATAGAACTGGACCACTAGTAGAACTGGACCACCAATAGAACTGGACCACTAGTAGAACTGGACCACTAATAGAACTGGACCACTAATAGAACTGGACCACCAATAGAACTGGACCACTAATAGAACTGGACCACTAATAGAACTGGACCACTAATAGAACTGGACCACTAGTAGAACTGGACCACTAATAGAACTTGACCAATAATAGAACTGTATAATAAAACTGGACCACTAATACAACTGGACCACTAATACAACTGGACAACCAATAGAACTGGACCACTAATAGAACTGTATAATAGAACTGGACCACCAATAGAACTGGACCACTAATAGAACTGGACCACTAATAGAACTGGACCACTAATAGAACTGGACCACTAATAGAACTGTATAATAGAACTGGACCACTAATAGAACTGGACCACTAATAGAACTGGATCACTAATAGAACTGGACCACTAGTAGAACTGGACCACTAATAGAACTGGACCACTAATAGAACTGGACCACTAGTAGAACTGGACCACCAATAGAACTGGACCACTAGTAGAACTGGACCACTAATAGAACTGGACCACCAATAGAACTGGACCACTAATAGAACTGGACCACTAATAGAACTGGACCACTAATAGAACTGGACCACTAGTAGAACTGGACCACTAATAGAACTGGACCACTAATAGAACTGTATAATAGAACTGGACCACCAATAGAACTGGACCACTAATAGAACTGGACCACCAATAGAACTGGACCACCAATAGAACTGGACCACTAATAGAACTGGACCACTAGTAGAACTGGACCACCAATAGAACTGGACCACTAGTAGAACTGGACCACTAATAGAACTGGACCACTAATAGAACTGGACCACCAATAGAACTGGACCACTAATAGAACTGGACCACTAATAGAACTGGACCACTAATAGAACTGGACCACTAGTAGAACTGGACCACTAATAGAACTTGACCAATAATAGAACTGTATAATAGAACTAGACCACTAATAGAACTGGACCACTAATAGAACTGGACCACCAATAGAACTGGACCACTAATAGAACTGGACCACTAATAGAACTGGACCACTAGTAGAACTGGACCACTAATAGAACTGGACCACTAATAGAACTGTATAATAGAACTGGACCACCAATAGAACTGGACCACTAGTAGAACTGGACCACTAGTAGAACTGGACCACTAATAGAACTGGACCACTAGTAGAACTGGACCACTAATAGAACTGGACCACTAATAGAACTGTATAATAGAACTGGACCACTAGTAGAACTGGACCACTAATAGAACTGGACCACTAGTAGAACTGGACCACTAATAGAACTTGACCAATAATAGAACTGTATAATAAAACTGGACCACTAATAGAACTGGACCACTAATAGAACTGGACCACTAATAGAACTGGACCACTAGTAGAACTGGACCACTAATAGAACTGGACCAATAATAGAACTGGACCACTAATAGAACTGGACCACTAGTAGAACTGGACCACTAATAGAACTTGACCAATAATAGAACTGTATAATAAAACTGGACCACTAATACAACTGGACCACTAATAGAACTGGACAACCAATAGAACTGGACCACTAATAGAACTGTATAATAGAACTGGACCACTAATAGAACTGGACCACCAATAGAACTGGACCACTAATAGAACTGGACCACTAATAGAACTGGACCACTAATATAACTGTATAATAGAACTGGACCACTAATAGAACTGGACCACTAATAGAACTGGATCACTAATAGAACTGGACCACTAGTAGAACTGGACCACTAATAGAACTGGACCACTAATAGAACTGGACCACTAGTAGAACTGGACCACCAATAGAACTGGACCACTAGTAGAACTGGACCACTAATAGAACTGGACCACTAATAGAACTGGACCACCAATAGAACTGGACCACTAATAGAACTGGACCACTAATAGAACTGGACCACTAATAGAACTGGACCACTAGTAGAACTGGACCACTAATAGAACTTGACCAATAATAGAACTGTATAATAAAACTGGACCACTAATACAACTGGACCACTAATAGAACTGGACAACCAATAGAACTGGACCACTAATAGAACTGTATAATAGAACTGGACCACCAATAGAACTGGACCACTAATAGAACTGGACCACTAATAGAACTGGACCACTAATAGAACTGGACCACTAATATAACTGTATAATAGAACTGGACCACTAATAGAACTGGACCACTAATAGAACTGGATCACTAATAGAACTGGACCACTAATAGAACTGGACCACTAGTAGAACTGGACCACCAATAGAACTGGACCACTAGTAGAACTGGACCACTAATAGAACTGGACCACCAATAGAACTGGACCACTAATAGAACTGGACCACTAATAGAACTGGACCACTAATAGAACTGGATCACTAGTAGAACTGGACCACTAATAGAACTGGACCACTAATAGAACTGTATAATAGAACTGGACCACCAATAGAACTGGACCACTAATAGAACTGGACCACCAATAGAACTGGACCACCAATAGAACTGGACCACTAATAGAACTGGACCACTAGTAGAACTGGACCACCAATAGAACTGGACCACTAGTAGAACTGGACCACTAATAGAACTGGACCACTAATAGAACTGGACCACCAATAGAACTGGACCACTAATAGAACTGGACCACTAATAGAACTGGACCACTAATAGAACTGGACCACTAATAGAACTTGACCAATAATAGAACTGTATAATAAAACTGGACCACTAATACAACTGGACCACTAATAGAACTGGACAACCAATAGAACTGGACCACTAATAGAACTGGACCACTAATATAACTGTATAATAGAACTGGACCACTAATAGAACTGGACCACTAATAGAACTGGATCACTAATAGAACTGGACCACTAGTAGAACTGGACCACTAATAGAACTGGACCACTAATAGAACTGGACCACTAGTAGAACTGGACCACCAATAGAACTGGATCACTAATAGAACTGGACCACTAGTAGAACTGGACCACTAATAGAACTGGACCACTAGTAGAACTGGACCACTAATAGAACTTGACCAATAATAGAACTGTATAATAAAACTGGACCACTAATACAACTGGACCACTAATAGAACTGGTCAACCAATAGAACTGGACCACTAATAGAACTGTATAATAGAACTGGACCACCAATAGAACTGGACCACTAATAGAACTGGACCAATAATAGAACTGGACCACTAATAGAACTGGACCACTAATATAACTGTATAATAGAACTGGACCACTAATAGAACTGGACCACTAATAGAACTGGATCACTAATAGAACTGGACCACTAATAGAACTGGACCACTAGTAGAACTGGACCACCAATAGAACTGGACCACTAGTAGAACTGGACCACTAATAGAACTGGACCACCAATAGAACTGGACCACTAATAGAACTGGACCACTAATAGAACTGGACCACTAGTAGAACTGGACCACTAATAGAACTGGACCACTAATAGAACTGTATAATAGAACTGGACCACCAATAGAACTGGACCACTAATAGAACTGGACCACCAATAGAACTGGACCACCAATAGAACTGGACCACTAATAGAACTGGACCACTAGTAGAACTGGACCACCAATAGAACTGGACCACTAGTAGAACTGGACCACTAATAGAACTGGACCACTAATAGAACTGGACCACCAATAGAACTGGACCACTAATAGAACTGGACCACTAATAGAACTGGACCACTAATAGAACTGGACCACTAATAGAACTTGACCAATAATAGAACTGTATAATAAAACTGGACCACTAATACAACTGGACCACTAATAGAACTGGACAACCAATAGAACTGGACCACTAATAGAACTGTATAATAGAACTGGACCACCAATAGAACTGGACCACTAATAGAACTGGACCACTAATAGAACTGGACCACTAATAGAACTGGACCACTAATATAACTGTATAATAGAACTGGACCACTAATAGAACTGGACCACTAATAGAACTGGATCACTAATAGAACTGGACCACTAATAGAACTGGACCACTAGTAGAACTGGACCACCAATAGAACTGGACCACTAGTAGAACTGGACCACTAATAGAACTGGACCACTAATAGAACTGGACCACTAATAGAACTGTATAATAGAACTGGACCACCAATAGAACTGGACCACTAATAGAACTGGACCACCAATAGAACTGGACCACCAATAGAACTGGACCACTAATAGAACTGGACCACTAGTAGAACTGGACCACCAATAGAACTGGACCACTAGTAGAACTGGACCACTAATAGAACTGGACCACTAATAGAACTGGACCACCAATAGAACTGGACCACTAATAGAACTGGACCACTAATAGAACTGGACCACTAATAGAACTGGACCACTAGTAGAACTGGACCACTAATAGAACTTGACCAATAATAGAACTGTATAATAAAACTGGACCACTAATACAACTGGACCACTAATAGAACTGGACAACCAATAGAACTGGACCACTAATAGAACTGTATAATAGAACTGGACCACCAATAGAACTGGACCACTAATAGAACTGTATAATAGAACTGGACCACTAATAGAACTGGACCACTAATAGAACTGGATCACTAATAGAACTGGACCACTAATAGAACTGGACCACTAATAGAACTGTATAATAGAACTGGACCACCAATAGAACTGGACCACTAATAGAACTGGACCACCAATAGAACTGGACCACCAATAGAACTGGACCACTAATAGAACTGGACCACTAGTAGAACTGGACCACCAATAGAACTGGACCACTAATAGAACTGGACCACTAATAGAACTGGACCACTAATAGAACTGTATAGTAGAACTGGACCACTAATAGAACTGGACCACTAATAGAACTGGACCACTAGTAGAACTGGACCACTAGTAGAACTGGACCACTAATAGAACTGGACCACTAATAGAACTGTATAATAGAACTGGACCACCAATAGAACTGTATAATAGAACTGGACCACTAATAGAACTGTATAATAGAACTGGACCACCAATAGAACTGGACCACTAACAGAACTGGACCACTAGTAGAACTGGACCACGAGTAGAACTGTATAATAGAACTGGACCACTAATAGAACTGTATAATAGAACTGGACCACTAATAGAACTGGACCACTAATAGAACTGTATAATAGAACTGGACCACTAATAGAACTGGACCACTAGTAGAACTGGACCACTAACAGAGCTGGACCGCTAATATAACTGTATAATAGAACTGGACCACTAATAGAACTGGACCACCAATAGAACTGGACCACTAATAGAACTGGACCACTAGTAGAACTGGACCACCAATAGAACTGGACCACTAATAGAACTGGACCACTAATAGAACTGGTCCACTAATAGAATTGGACCACTAATAGAACTGTATAATAGAACTGGACCACTAATAGAACTGGACCACTATTAGAACTGGACCACTAGTAGAACTGGACCACTAATAGAACTGTATAATAGAACTGGACCACTAATAGAACTGGACCACTAGTAGAACTGGACCACTAGTAGAACTGGACCACTAATAGAACTGTATAATAGAACTGGACCACTAATAGAACTGGACCACCAATAGAACTGGACCACTAATAGAACTGGTCCACTAATAGAATTGGACCACTAGTAGAACTGTATAATAGAACTGGACCACTAATAGAACTGTATAATAGAACTGGACCACTAATAGAACTGTATAATAGAACTGGACCAGTAATAGAACTGGACCACTAATAGAACTGGACCACTAATAGAACTGGACCACTAGTAGAACTGGACCACTAATAGAACTGGACCACTAGTAGAACTGGACCACTAATAGAACTGGACCACTAATAGAATTGGACCACTAATAGAACTGTATAATAGAACTGGACCACTAGTAGAACTGGACCACTAATAGAACTGGACCACTAATAGAACTGGACCACTAATAGAACTGGACCACTAGTAGAACTGGACCACTAATAGAACTGGACCACTAATAGAACTGGACCACTAGTAGAACTGGACCACTAGTAGAACTGTATAATAGAACTGGACCACTAATAGAACTGTATAATAGAACTGGACCACTAATAGAACTGGACCACTAGTAGAACTGGACCACTAATAGAACTGGACCACTAATAGAACTGGACCACTAATAGAATTGGACCACTAATAGAACTGTATAATAGAACTGGACCACTAATATAACTGTATAATAGAACTGGACCAGTAATAGAACTGGACCACTAATAGAACTGGACCACCAATAGAACTGGACCACCAATAGAACTGGACCACTAATAGAACTGTATAATAGAACTGGACCACTAATAGAACTGGACCACTAATAGAACTGTATAATAGAACTGGACCACCAATAGAACCGGACCACTAATAGAACCGGACCACTAATAGAACTGGACCACTAATAGAACTGGACCACTAATAGAACTGTATAATAGAACTGGACCACTAATAGAACTGTATAATATAATTGGACCACTACCGGCCTGGTACAGATTGTGGGGTTACAGCAGGGTCACTTTATGAGTCTGCATATGAATCTCCTCTATAGGACACTAGCTAGCTCTACTGAAGTTACGTTGGCAAGGACTCTTAGCACTATCCTCACCAAAACAACAGCAGTAAAGGCATGACCTCTCTACCAATGAAAACATAGTAAATTATTCCTTTGTCCTGTTGGTCCAGTGATGGACATGTGGGAAGCCAGCCTCAAGGCAGGCTGTAAAAAAGCTTACTCATAATTCTCGTCTCTCATATTCCAGTGAAGTACATGAGAGAAGCCACCCCCTATGTGAAGAAGGGTTCTCCTGTGTCAGAGATAGGCTGGGAGACGCCCCCACCTGAGTCTCCGAGGCTGGGTAGCCCCCACTGTGACGTCCCCGTCACCCCCACCATGTCCCTACAGGGGGACAGGAGGTACATCCCCTTAAAGATGTGTTACGTCACCAGGAGCATGACTTCTCCAGACCCTGAAAACAGGTAAAGGCTCCAGCATCATTCTGCATCACTGTTATTCTGTTTCCCCCCGTATATTATTATCCACAGGGGCGTAACGGCAGGGGGTGCAGAGCTAGGTAGGGTAACACTTCTACAATTATAATTGATTGGATTTATATTGCTAGTGTTTTGCCAGATACAGTGCCTTCAGAAAGTAGTCATACCCCTTGACTTATTCCACAATTGGTTGTGTTACAGCCTGCATTCAAAATGGATTCCATTGATTTTTCCGCCCACCCATCTACACACAATAACACATAATGACAAAGTGAAAACATGTTTTTATCAAGTCAATAATCAAATGTATTTATAATCAATCAATCAAATTATTATTTATAAAACCCTTCTTACATCAGCTGATGTCACAAAGTGCTGTACAGAAACCCAGCCTCAATACATGTTGGAATCACATTTTGCAGTGATTACAGCTGTGAGTCTTTCTGGGTACGTCACCTGTATTGTACAATATTTGCACAGTATTCTTTTTTTAAATTCTTCAAGCTCTGTCAAGTTGATTGTTGATCATTGCTATCCAGCCATGTTCAAGTCTTGCCATAGATTTTCAAGCTGATATAAGTCAAAACTGTAACTAGGCCACTCAGGAACATTCACTATCTTCTTGGTTAGCAACTCCAGTATATATTTGGCCTTATGTTTTAGGTTATTGTCCTGCTGTGAGGTGAACTTGTCTCCCAGTGTCTGTTGGAAAGCAGACTGAACAAGGTTTTCATCTAGGATTTTGCTTGTGCTTAGCTCTATCCTGTTTATTTTTATCCTGAAATCTCCATAATCCTTGCCGATAACAAGCATACCCATAACATGATGCAGCCACCACCATGCTTGAAATTATGAAGCGTGGTACTCATTAATGTGTTGTGTTGGATTTGCCCCAAACATAACGCTTTGTATTCAGGACATGAAGTTCATTTCTTTGCCACATTCTTTGCAGTTTTACTTTAGTGCCTTGTTGCAAACAGGATGCATGTTTTGGAATATTTGTATTCTGTACAGGCTTTCTTCATTTCACGCTGTCATTTAGGTTAGTATAATTAATAACTTCACCATGCTCAAAGGGATATTCAATGTCTGTTTTTTTTTCTTCTCCCATCTACCAATAGGTGCCCTTCTTTGAGAGGCTTTGGAAAACCTCCTTGGTCTTTGTGGTTGAATCGGTGTTTGAAATTCACTGCTCAACTGAGGGACCTTACAGATAATTGTATGTGTGGGGTACAGAGATGAGGTAGTCATTCAACAATCATCTTAAAAACTATTATTGCACACGGAGTGAGTCCATGCAACTTATTATGTGACTTGTTAAGCAAATGTTTACTGCTGAACGTATTTAGGCGAGCCATAACAAAGGGGTTGAATTGACTCAAGACATTTCACCGTTTCATTTTTAAATAATTTGTAAACATAATTCCACTTTGATACAATGGGGTATAGTTTGTAGACTAGTGACACAAAATCTCAATTAAATCCATTTTGAATCCAGACATTTTGAATCCAGACTGTAACACAACAAAATGTGGGAAAAGACAAGGGGTGTGAATCCTTTCTGCAGGCGCTGTAATTAAAGCAACACATTAGATTGAGAGGAGGGAAGGACTCATCTCATCCACCACCAATGTGTAACTTCCACCACTGGTTTCTCCTGGGACAATGTAACAGGGACGGTCATCTCATCCACCACCAATGTGTAACTCCCACCACTGGTTTCTCCTGGGACAATGTAACAGGGACGGTCATCTCATCCACCACCAATGTGTAACTTCCACCACTGGTTTCTCCTGGGACAATGTAACAGGGACGGTCATCTCATCCACCACCAATGTGTAACTCCCACCACTGGTTTCTCCTGGGACAATGTAACAGGGAAGGATGGTCATCTCATCCACCACCAATGTGTAACTCCCACCACTGGTTTCTCCTGGGACAATGTAACAGGGAAGGATGGTCATCTCATCCACCACCAATGTGTAACTCCCACCACTGGTTTCTCCTGGGACAATGTAACAGGGACGGTCATCTCATCCACCACCAATGTGTAACTCCCACCACTGGTTTCTCCTGGGACAATGTAACAGGGAAGGCTCACCTCATCCACCACCAATGTGTAACTCCCACCACTGGTTTCTCCTGGGACAATGTAACAGGGAAGGACGGTCATCTCATCCACCACCAATGTGTAACTCCCACCACTGGTTTCTCCTGGGACAATGTAACAGGGAAGGACGGTCATCTCATCCACCACCAATGTGTAACTCCCACCACTGGTTTCTCCTGGGACAATGTAACAGGGAAGGCTCATCTCATCCACCACCAATGTGTAACTCCCACCACTGGTTTCTCCTGGGACAATGTAACAGGGAAGGCTCACCTCATCCACCACCAATGTGTAACTCCCACCACTGGTTTCTCCTGGGACAATGTAACAGGGAAGGACGGTCATCTCATCCACCACCAATGTGTAACTCCCACCACTGGTTTCTCCTGGGACAATGTAACAGGGAAGGACGGTCATCTCATCCACCACCAATGTGTAACTCCCACCACTGGTTTCTCCTGGGACAATGTAACAGGGAAGGACGGTCATCTCATCCACCACCAATGTGTAACTCCCACCACTGGTTTCTCCTGGGACAATGTAACAGGGAAGGACGGTCATCTCATCCACCACCAATGTGTAACTCCCACCACTGGTTTCTCCTGGGACAATGTAACAGGGACGGTCATCTCATCCACCACCAATGTGTAACTCCCACCACTGGTTTCTCCTGGGACAATGTAACAGGGACGGTCATCTCTGTGACAGTCACAGTGGATTAACTGCTACGCTTCTCAACTATCAGAGTGTTCAGAGTTTAAGAGATGTTACCTTGATTAATCAACATAAAGCAACGTTTTTTATCCGACACACATAGCCTACCTTAATTAACATAGAGAAACGGTTTCTATCAGACACACATAGCCTACCTTAATTAACATAGAGAAACGGTTTCTATCAGACACACATAGCCTACCTTAATTAACATAGAGAAACGGTTTCTATCAGACACACATAGCCTACCTTAATTAACCATAGAGAAACGGTTTCTATCAGACACACATAGCCTACCTTAATTAACATAGAGAAACGGTTTCTATCAGACACACATAGCCTACCTTAATTAACATAGAGAAACGGTTTCTATCAGACACACATAGCCTACCTTAATTAACATAGAGAAACGGTTTCTATCAGACACACATAGCCTACCTTAATTAACCGTAGAGAAACGGTTTCTATCAGACACACATAGCCTACCTTAATTAACATAGAGAAACGGTTTCTATCAGACACACATAGCCTACCTTAATTAACATAGAGAAACGGTTTCTATCTGACACACATAGCCTACCTTAATTAACCGTAGAGAAACGGTTTCTATCAGACACACATAGCCTACCTTAATTAACCGTAGAGAAACGGTTTCTAAGTGGCATAGAAATATAATTACCAGAAGGGGAATGCCCTCAGAGCCATGGCAATGTGACCGTTCTAGTAGTTCTATGTCTATGCTCTCTGGTCTGTGAGATGAACCACACTATGAACAGGAAGTCAGTCACTGAGGGGTTAGACCACAGCTAGCCTACTTAATGAAGTGCCAATATGGCTCACATACAGTGCATTCAGAAAATATTCAGACCCCCTTTCCACATTTTGTTATGTTACAGTCTTATTCAAAAAAAAAAAAGTTTTAAATCCTCATCAATCTACACACAATACCCCATATTGACAAAGCAAAGACAGGTTTTTTTTGTGCAAATTTATAAAATAAATAAATAAATGAAATATCACGTTTACAGCACATACAGTGGGGCAAAAAAGTATTTAGTCAGCCACCAATTGTGTAAGTTCTCCCACTTAAAAAGATGAGAGAGGCCTGTACTTTTCATCATAGGTACACTTCAACTATGACAGACAAAATGAGAAAAAAAAATCCAGAAAATCACATTGTAGGATTTTTAATGAATTTATTTGCAAATTATGGTGGAAAATAAGTATTTGGTCAATAACAAAAGTTTATCTCAATACTTTGTTATATACCCTTTGTTGGCAATGACAGAGGTCAAACGTTTTCTGTAAGTCTTCACAAGGTTTTCACACACTGTTGCTGGTATTTTGGCCCATTCCTCCATGCAGATCTCCTCTAGAGCAGTGATGTTTTGGGGCTGTTGCTGGGCAACAAGGACTTTCAACTCCCTCCAAAGATTTTCTATGGGGTTGAGATCTGGAGACTGGCTAGGCCACTCCAGGACCTTGAAATGCTTCTTACAAAGCCACTCCTTCGTTGCCCGGGCGGTGTGTTTGGGATCATTGTCATGCTGAAAGACCCAGCCACGTTTCATCTTCAATGCCCTTGCTGATGGAAGGAGGTTTTCACTCAAAATCTCACGATACATGGCCCCATTCATTCTTTCCTTTACACGGATCAGTCGTCCTGGTCCCTTTGCAGAAAAACAGCCCCAAAGCATGATGTTTCCACCCCCATGCTTCACAGTAGGTATGGTGTTCTTTGGATGCAACTCAGCATTCTTTGTCCTCCAAACACGACGAGTTGAGTTTTTACCAAAAAGTTATATTTTGGTTTCATCTGACCATATGATATTCTCCCAATCTTCTTCTGGATCATCCAAATGCTCTCTAGCAAACTTCAGACGGGCCTGGACATGTACTGGCTTAAGCAGGGGGACACGTCTGGCACTGCAGGATTTGAGTCCCTGGCGGCGTAGTGTGTTACTGATGGTAGGCTTTGTTACTTTGGTCCCAGCTCTCTGCAGGTCATTCACTAGGTCCCCCCGTGTGGTTCTGGGATTTTTGCTCACCGTTCTTGTGATCATTTTGACCCCACGGGGTGAGATCTTGCGTGGAGCCCCAGATCGAGGGAGATTAACAGTGGTCTTGTATGTCTTCCATTTCCTAATAATTGCTCCCACAGTTGATTTCTTCAAACCAAGCTGCTTACCTATTGCAGATTCAGTCTTCCCAGCCTGGTGCAGGTCTACAATTTTGTTTCTGGTGTCCTTTGACAGCTCTTTGGTCTTGGCCATAGTGGAGTTTGGAGTGTGACTGTTTGAGGTTGTGGACAGGTGTCTTTTATACTGATAACAAGTTCAAACAGGTGCCATTAATACAGGTAATGAGTGGAGGACAGAGGAGCCTCTTAAAGAAGAAGTTACAGGTCTGTGAGAGCCAGAAATCTTGCTTGTTTGTAGGTGACCAAATACTTATTTTCCACCATAATTTGCAAATAAATTCATTAAAAATCCTACAATGTGATTTTCTGGAAAAAAAATTCTCATTTTGTCTGTCATAATTGAAGTGTACCTATGATGAAAATTACAGGCCTCTCTCATCTTTTAAAGTGGGAGAACTTGCACAATTGGTGGCTGACTAAATACTTTTTTGCCCCACTGTAGGTCTTACCTCTGTTGTCAGTGTTGCTGTATCACACTAACAGTAGAACGACAGTAACAAACATGACAATATAACCATCAAAGTAGTGAATGTTTTATCCAGTCCGTCCCAAGACACATCAGATATAAATCACTAAACACAGAGGTTCATCTAACACACTATCACAACCTAGCATGTGTTTGTATTGAGTGATAATTACTGGCGTCACTACAATGTTTTGGTCGTCTATTAATAACTTCCATCGTTTCAGCACGTTGCTCACGACAACAGGCTAACCTTCAGTTACTTTAGAGTTACATACTGGAAGATGCCTGCTACCACACAAACACACATGCTGCTATCTGAGATGTTCCGGACGTGTGCTGCAGGCTTGTTGTAGCTGACTGGTAGAGAGGAGCAGAGCTCTCGTCACTAGTGGAAATGTAAACAGCTGTTAGGTGAGAGACGTCCACACTACCCAGCCAGGAGAGGAGAGAGTTTCCTCCCTCCTCAGACAGATTTACTGCATCTCTCTGTCTCTCGTTTATTCTAGGGCTATAAATAGACTAGGCTTAATATTGACTGATTTAGTATTAATTTAGGACGTCATAGAGAGCAAGCGATGCTAAAGTGTAAAACAGTTTTCTCATGCCTATTTTAGCTTGAGATATTTGCCTTTTTCCCCCGAGACGTTTTTTCTTCTTCTCTCAAATAAAAAGCAGTTTGTCAGTGGAAAACAAACAGGCAGACAGACCATCATTGACCAGGAAAGGCATTGAAAGATTTGCCACACAGCGAGTCCACTTTCTAAATCTGGCCTTGGCTTCTTTAATGGCTCAGTAGATAGTGTCCCATGTTGGAGAGATGACCTGGCTGGATGTGGATGGACCTTGAATGGGGAGAACACACCTGGGTTCAAATACTATTTGAAGTCTTTAAAATATTTGAGTTGTGCTTGATTGAGCTTGTAAGTGCAATGCCCACCCATCTGGCACTGCAGGCAGACTAAAGCAAACGCTCAATATATACAAAATGATTCCAAATAGTCTTTGAACCCCGCAGGTCTGGGGGAGAGCTTGGGCCTCTTTCCAGGAACCTCTCTGTCTGTCTGTCTCTGACTAACGTAAACACTTCAGCTCCCTCCATTTGACATCTGGCTTCTGTTTCTCCTCAATCAAGTCTCTGGTTTCTATTTTTAACTGTGGTGGGGGACTGGGGAGTGGGAGGAGGGTTAATGGGGGAGTGGGGGGAGGGTTGGTGGGGGCGAGTAGGAGAGAGAGAGCACCTGCAGTTGATCTAGTGGTTTGTGACATCATGAGAACATGGTCTCCCACTGTCTCTGATTAATGACAGTAGATTTATCAACAATGGTCGTACTCAAGTCCCTCAGGTCTGAGGTGAAAATGGTTTCCTTCAACCTTGTTCATTTTATTTATCTTTGTTGTTAGCTGAATGTATTCATATACTTAGCTAATGTTTCCAAAACCAAAAGGCTTGAAACTTACTGCACATCCCACAAGAGACAAACCCTATCAACCCATGATGAGTAAGCAGGTGTGTAAATAAATACATACCCACTGTACACACAGTGCTCGGTACATCAAAGGAAATGTGTATCTCAGCCAGAAGAAGAAGAAGAGACGCTGTGTGAAACAGTCTCTAATGGTGCTTGGGATCATTTCCATTCACTTAGGACATCATCCTTTCCCTTCAAAGGGAAGTAGCCTTTGTTGAACTGAAGAAGCCTTTTCTCATGTCCACTGGAAGCTGTGCCATGGGAGCTATTTGCCTGTGACAAAACTAATTCACAGCTTTCTCTATGTCTTTCTGTCTGTTTGTGTGTTCTCCAGGCAGTTAGAGCTGCACTCTCCGGACGCCAAGCATACTGTGGTGTTACGGTGTACAGACACAGCCTCGGCCCAGGCCTGGTTCGAGGTCATGCAGTCGGCGACCTCTAACCTCATCAACAAGGTCATCACAGAGGTCAAAGAGCACACAGGAAGAACAGGAATCGCAGGGAGCAGAGAGATCAGACACCTGGGCTGGCTGGCTGAGAAGGTGGGAGCTACTCCGTACTTTATTGAATGTTGGTGCAGGAAAACACCTGAAAGAAACGTGCTTCCCTTTAATCAGACGTATAATATGTATTCACACCCCACCTTCTGATAATAACTCATATGTGATTTTTGTGAGGTAGTTATACGATGGTGAGTCAAGCATTCTTGGAACCTCATATAGTATAGCTGATGCAGTAGTTTCCAACAGAAGAAGCCTGGCTGGGAGCTTTGTAGTGTTCCTTCTGTACAGTACAGCACCTATTGATCCCAGGTGACTGTTTCCTGCGTGACTCCAGGTTTTCCCCCCTCCTCGTCCGCCTCTAAATCCTCTTTCATCACTCTCTTATTAGTCAGGGCCTGCCTGGCAGAGAGAGAGAGCGAGACGGCTAATACCGAGTAGACTATAGCCCTGTACTTTGGTCAGTCAGTCAATCAGTCAGTCAGTCAGTCTGCCAAGCCAAGCCAAGCCAGAGGAGGCTTTCCAGGCTTCTTAATGAGTTCCTCTTTTATTACTGCCTGCCTGCCCCATAGTGTGTCACAAATGGCACCCTAGTGCACTATATAGGGAATAAGGTGCCATTTGGGATGTAGATTCTGGAGTCTGTGAATAATTATAAGGCCTAAAGCATTTCAGCGTGTGTGGAGTGGAGTGGTCTACCCAGGGTTCGCCTGCCGTCCAAGTTCCTCTAAACAACGTCAATCTGACGCACTCAGGATGCTGGAGTCTCAGTCTCTACTTAGCTGTGTGATGGTCAACAGACTACAGGCTGGAGTCAGTCTCTACTTAGCTGTGTGATGGTCAACAGACTACAGGCTGGAGTCAGTCTCTACTTAGCTGTGTGATGGTCAACAGACTACAGGCTGGAGTCTGAGTCTCTACTTAGCTGTGTGATGGTCAACAGACTACAGGCTGGAGTCAGAGTCTCTACTTAGCTGTGTGATGGTCAACAGACTACAGACTGGAGTCAGTCTCTACTTAGCTGTGTGATGGTCAACAGACTACAGACTGGAGTCAGTCTCTACTTAGCTGTGTGATGGTCAACAGGCTACAGGCTGGAGTCAGTCTCTACTTAGCTGTGTGATGGTCAACAGACTACAGGCTGGAGTCAGAGTCTCTACTTAGCTGTGTGATGGTCAACACACTACAGACTGGAGTCAGAGTCTCTACTTAGCTGTGTGATGGTCAACAGACTACAGACTGGAGTCAGTCTCTACTTAGCTGTGTGATGGTCAACAGACTACAGACTGGAGTCAGTCTCTACTTAGCTGTGTGATGGTCAACAGACTACAGACTGGAGTCAGTCTCTACTTAGCTGTGTGATGGTCAACAGACTACAGGCTGGAGTCAGTCTCTACTTAGCTGTGTGATGGTCAATAGACTACAGGCTGGAGTCAGTCTCTACTTAGCTGTGTGATGGTCAACAGACTACAGACTTGAGTCAGTCTCTACTTAGCTGTGTGATGGTCAACAGACTGGAGTCTGAGTCTCTACTTAGCTGTGTGATGGTCAACAGACTACAGACTGGAGTCAGTCTCTACTTAGCTGTGTGATGGTCAACAGACTACAGGCTGGAGTCAGTCTCTACTTAGCTGTGTGATGGTCAACAGACTACAGGCTGGAGTCTGAGTCTCTACTTAGCTGTGTGATGGTCAACAGACTACAGACTGGAGTCAGTCTCTACTTAGCTGTGTGATGGTCAACAGACTACAGACTGGAGTCAGTCTCTACTTAGCTGTGTGATGGTCAACAGACTACAGACTGGAGTCAGTCTCTACTTAGCTGTGTGATGGTCAACAGATTACAGACTGGAGTCAGTCTCTACTTAGCTGTGTGATGGTCAACAGACTACAGGCTGGAGTCTGAGTCACTACTTAGCTGTGTGATGGTCAACAGACTACAGACTGGAGTCAGTCTCTACTTAGCTGTGTGATGGTCAACAGACTACAGACTGGAGTCAGTCTCTACTAAGCTGTGTGATGGTCAATAGACTACAGGCTGGAGTCAGTCTCTACTTAGCTGTGTGATGGCCAACAGACTACAGGCTGGAGTCAGTCTCTACTAAGCTGTGTGATGGTCAATAGACTACAGGCTGGAGTCAGTCTCTACTAAGCTGTGTGATGGTCAACATACTACAGACTGGAGTCAGTCTCTACTTAGCTGTGTGATGGTCAACAGACTACAGACTGAAGTCAGTCTCTACTTAGCTGTGTGATGGTCAACAGACTACAGACTGAAGTCAGTCTCTACTTAGCTGTGTGATGGTCAACAGACTACAGAGCAGACCCTCTGGAGTTCAGCATGCTAATGTGATCAGATATCGGAGAGGAGGGGAGAGGAGGAGGAGAGGACAGGAGAGGAGAGGAGGGAAAGGGGAGAGGAGAGGAGGAGGAGAGGTGGGGGAGGAGAGGAGAGGAGGAGGAGATGACAGGAGAGGAGAGGAGGTGAAGGGGAGAGGAGAGGAGGAGGAGAGGAGAGGAGGGGAAGGGGAGAGGAGAGGAGGAGAGGAGGGGAAGGGGAGAGGAGAGGAGGAGGAGAGGACAGGAGAGGAGGGGTAGAGGAGATGGAGAGGAGAGGAGAGGAGAGGAGAGGAGAGGAGAGGAGAGGAGAGGGAGGGTGGGGAGGAGAGGAGAGGAGAGGAGAGGTGGGGGAGGAGAGGAGAGGAGAGGAGAGGGAGGGGAGGAGAGGAAAGGAGAGGTGGGGGAGGAGAGGAGAGGAGAGGGAGGGGAGGAGAGGAAAGGAAAGGAGAGGTGGGGGAGGAGAGGAGAGGAGAGGGAGGGGATCCTTGTTTTACAGCCTTGTTGAGGTTGCTCTGTGCAACTGTCCTGAGCCTGGCTTTAACCACAGACTTTATATTCACTCTCATACTATAGCCAATTATACTGTGGCAGCGTTTTAAATTGAATGATTGTTACACACTAACTATGTGGTTGTGTGGGCTTTAGTTACAGCTACGTTTGTGAGCCTGTATATGGTGTTTTAATATGGTTACTTGGCAACATGTGTTGGTAATGTTATAGGATTGACCTATGGCCACCAGAATCATATATTCTCATAACTAGCTGAGGACTTCATAGTGAGACAAGAGGCTTATGGTTATAAGGATTGTGCTGTAACTTTCATAATGAGGATTGTGCTGTAACTTTCATAATGAGGATTGTGCTGTAACTTTCATAATGATGATTGTGCTGTAACTTTCATAATGAGGATTGTGCTGTAACTTTCATAATGAGGATTGTGCTGTAACTTTCATAATGAGGATTGTGCTGTAACTTTCATAATGAGGATTGTGCTGTAACTTTCATAATGAGGATTGTGCTGTAACTTTCATAATGAGGATTGTGCTGTACCTTTCATAATGAGGATTGTGCTATAACTTTCATAATGAGGATTGTGCTGTAACTTTCATAATGAGGATTGTGCTGTAACTTTCATAATGAGGATTGTGCTGTACCTTTCATAATGAGGATTGTGCTATAACTTTCATAATGAGGATTGTGCTGTAACTTTCATAATGAGGATTGTGCTGTAACTTTCATAATGAGGAGTGTGCTGTAACTTTCATAATGAGGATTGTGCTGTAACTTTCATAATGAGGATTTTGCTGTAACTTTCATAATGAGGATTGTCATGCTGTATAATGTTATGCAAGCCGGTGTTGTATTGGGTGTCTGAGAGTTGAGAGTTTATCTACAGGCCAAGATGAATAAACTGTATAAAGTGCCTTCCTGTGAAAAATAACCAAGATATTGTTACTAAGACTTAGTTACATAGAAAAATGCTGGAGACATTCAAGGTTGTGTCTTTGCTGTTTGTAGTAGTATGTGCTTATCACTCTTGCTAAATTGTATTTTCTAGTCCATAACATTCCCTCCATTGCACCAGTAACCCCCATGCAAATGACAACAGCAGCCTGTCACGCTGTGTGGTGTGTTTTCTCTCAGACAGAGAGTATTCTAACACGGTGTGGTGTGTTTTCTCTCAGACAGAGAGTATTCTAACACTGTGTGGTGTGTTTTCTCTCAGACAGAGAGTATTCTAACACTGTGTGGTGTGTTTTCTCTCAGACAGAGAGTATTCTAACACTGTGTGGTGTGTTTTCTCTCAGACAGAGAGTATTCTAACACGGTGTGGTGTGTTTTCTCCTAGACCTAGAATATTCTAACACAGTGTGGTGTGTTTTCTCCCAGACAGAGAGTATTCTAACACAGTGTGGTGTGTTTTCTCCTAGACAGAGAATATTCTAACACAGTGTGGTGTGTTTTCTCCCAGACAGAGAGTATTCTAACACGGTGTGGTGTGTTTTCTCCCAGACAGAGAATATTCTAACACAGTGTGGTGTGTTTTCTCCCAGACAGAGAGTATTTTAACACGGTGTGGTGTGTTTTCTCCCAGACAGAGAGTATTCTAACACAGTGTGGTGTGTTTTCTCCTAGACAGAGAGTATTCTAACACAGTGTGGTGTGTTTTCTCCTAGACAGAGAATATTCTAACACAGTGTGGTGTGTTTTCTCCCAGACAGAGAGTATTCTAACACGGTGTGGTGTGTTTTCTCCCAGACAGAGAATATTCTAACACAGTGTGGTGTGTTTTCTCCTAGACAGAGAGTATTCTAACACAGTGTGGTGTGTTTTCTCCTAGACAGAGAGTATTCTAACACAGTGTGGTGTGTTTTCTCCCAGACAGAGAGTATTCTAACACGGTGTGGTGTGTTTTCTCCCAGACGGAGAATGAGAAGCAGCAGTGGAAGCCAGTGCTGGTGATGGTGACGGAGAAAGACCTGCTCCTCTATCACAGCCTTCCACGCATGAAGGCATCCTGGCACAGCCCTGCACACACATACCCTCTGTTAGCTACACGGTACGCTACACACACCCTCTCTCTACTAGCCACAAGACAAATAGCTGCTGCTATCCACACAGTAAGCAAAAGACACCGTCTTCCTGCAAGTCAAATAGCAAAACACATTTATCTTATCTTAGCCACATGGTTAGTAGCATCCACCATGAACAACCCAACCATGACCACATGATAATCCTCCGCCACTCCAAACACGCCTACCCTCTATTGGCCAAGCAATGTTCAGAACCTACATACCCTCTATTGGCCAAGCACTAATCAGAACACGCCTACCCTCTATTGGCCAAGCAATAATCAGAACACGCCTACCCTCTATTGGCCAAGCAATGTTCAGAACCCGCCTACCCTCTATTGGCCAAGCACTAATCAGAACACGCCTACCCTCTATTGGCCAAGCAATGTTCAGAACCCGCCTACCCTCTATTGGCCAAGCACTAATCAGAACACGCCTACCCTCTATTGGCCAAGCACTAATCAGAACACGCCTACCCTCTATTGGCCAAGCAATAATCAGAACACACCTACCCTCTATTGGCCAAGCAATGTTCAGAACCCGCCTACCCTCTATTGGCCAAGCAATGTTCAGAACCCGCCTACCCTCTATTGGCCAAGCACTAATCAGAACACGCCTACCCTCTATTGGCCAAGCAATAATCAGAACACACCTACCCTCTGTTGGCCAAGCAATAATCAGAACACACCTACCCTCTATTGGCCAAGCAATAATCAGAACACATCTACCCTCTGTTGGCCAAGCAATAATCAGAACACGCCTACCCTCTATTGGCCAAGCACTAATCAGAACACGCCTACCCTCTATTGGCCAAGCAATGTTCAGAACACACGTACCCTCTATTGGCCAAGCAATGTTCAGGACCCATCTACCCTCTATTGGCCAAGCAATGTTCAGAACACGCCTACCCTCTATTGGCCAAGCAATGTTCAGAACACACCTACCCTCTATTGGCCAAGCAATGTTCAGAACCCGCCTACCCTCTATTGGCCAAGCAATGTTCAGAACCCGCCTACCCTCTATTGGCCAAGCAATAATCAGAACACGCCTACCCTCTATTGGCCAAGCAATGTTCAGAACCCGCCTACCCTCTATTGGCCAAGCACTAATCAGAACACGCCTACCCTCTATTGGCCAAGCACTAATCAGAACACGCCTACACTCTATTGGCCAAGCAATAATCAGAACACATCTACCTTCTATTGGCCAAGCAATAATCAGAACACGCCTACACTCTATTGGCCAAGCAATAATCAGAACACATCTACCCTCTATTGGCCAAGCAATAATCAGAACACATCGACCCTCTATTGGCCAAGCAATAATCAGAACACATCGACCCTCTATTGGCCAAGCAATAATCAGAACACATCGACCCTCTATTGGCCAAGCAATAATCAGAACACACCTACCCTCTATTGGCCAAGCAATAATCAGAAGATATCTACCCTCTATTGGCCAAGCAATAATCAGAACACGCCTACCCTCTATTGGCCAAGCAATAATCAGAACACGCCTACCCTCTATTGGCCAAGCAATAATCAGAACACATCTA
This sequence comes from Salvelinus namaycush, assembly GCF_016432855.1. Taxonomy (NCBI): domain Eukaryota; kingdom Metazoa; phylum Chordata; class Actinopteri; order Salmoniformes; family Salmonidae; genus Salvelinus; species Salvelinus namaycush. The sequence goes on from NC_052311.1 coordinate 73,668,204, forward strand.
CCCTCTGTTGGCCAAGCAATAATCAGAACACACCTACCCTCTGTTGGCCAAGCAATAATCAGAACACGCCTACCCTCTATTGGCCAAGCAATAATCAGAACACATCTACCCTCTGTTGGCCAAGCAATAATCAGAACACATCGACCCTCTTTTGGCCAAGCAATAATCAGAACACATCTACCCTCTGTTGGCCAAGCAATAATCAGAACACGCCTACCCTCTATTGGCCAAGCAATAATCAGAACACATCTACCCTCTGTTGGCCAAGCAATAATCAGAACACACCTACCCTCTGTTGGCCAAGCAATAATCAGAACACACCTACCCTCTATTGGCCAAGCAATAATCAGAACACATCTACCCTCTGTTGGCCAAGCAATAATCAGAAGATATCTACCCTCTATTGGCCAAGGAGTAATCAGAACACATCTACCCTCTATTGGCCAAGCAATAATCAGAACACATCTACCCTCTATTGGCCAAGCAATAATCAGAACACATCTACCCTCTATTGGCCAAGCAATAATCAGAACACATCTACCCTCTATTGGCCAAGCAATAATCAGAACACATCTACCCTCTATTGGCCAAGCAATAATCAGAACACATCTACCCTCTATTGGCCAAGCAATAATCAGAAGATATCTACCCTCTATTGGCCAAGCAATAATCAGAACACATCTACCCTCTTTTGGCCAAGCAATAATCAGAACACGCCTACCCTCTATTGGCCAAGCAATAATCAGAACACGCCTACCCTCTATTGGCCAAGCAATAATCAGAACACACCTGCTCTCTATTGGCCAAGCACTAATCAGAACACACCTACCCTCTATTGGCCAAGCAATAATCAGAACACATCTACCCTCTATTGGCCAAGCAATAATCAGAACACACCTACCCTCTATTGGCCAAGCAATAATCAGAACACGCCTACCCTCTATTGGCCAAGCAATAATCAGAAGATATCTACCCTCTATTGGCCAAGCAATAATCAGAACACATCTACCCTCTTTTGGCCAAGCACTAATCAGAACACGCCTACCCTCTATTGGCCAAGCAATAATCAGAAGATATCTACCCTCTATTGGCCAAGCAATAATCAGAACACGCCTACCCTCTATTGGCCAAGCAATAATCAGAACACACCTACCCTCTATTGGCCAAGCAATAGTCAGAACACACCTACCCTCTATTGGCCAAGCAATAATCAGAAGATATCTACCCTCTATTGGCCAAGCAATAATCAGAACACATCGACCCTCTATTGGCCAAGCAATAATCAGAAGATATCTACCCTCTATTGGCCAAGCAATAATCAGAACACACCTGCCCTCTATTGGCCTCATGGTGCAGAAAACACGTGAAAGATGAGGTGGCACTGGAGGACACGTCCACAACATGTTTCCATTACTGAACACAGCCAAGAACTCTGTTACTATTTATCATGTTATCAATTATTACACCTTTATGTCCTTGGTGTGAAGGGTTATATAGTTACAGCACTGACTAGCTAGTCTCAATCAACAGCAGGCACTTATAACAGAATGTGTGTCTGTCTGTAGGCTGGTGCACTCTGGTCCAGACCGAGGCTCTCCCCAGCCGGGGGTGGAGCTGTCCTTCGCCACACGTACAGGAACCAGACTGGGCATCGAGGCCCACCTGTTCAGAGCTGAGACCTGTCAGGACCTTTCACTGTGGACTAGGCACATCGTTACGGGCTGTCACTCTTCTGCCCAGATGATCAAAGAAGTCACTACCAGTGAGTACCACTACACCGACCCTGCTATAAGACTGTGTGAACCCACTGAGCTAAAGCCTTGATTAACCAAGTCACTACCAGTGAGTACCACTACACCGACCCTGCTATAAGACTGTGTGAGCCCACTGAGCTAAAGCCTTGAATAACCATTCACTACCAGTGAGTACCACTACACCGACCCTGCTATAAGACTGTGTGAGCCCACTGAGCTAAAGCCTTGAATAACCATTCACTACCAGTGAGTACCACTACACCGACCCTGCTATAAGACTGTGTGAGCCCACTGAGCTAAAGCCTTGAATAACCATTCACTACCAGTGAGTACCACTACACCGACCCTGCTATAAGACTGTGTGAGCCCACTGAGCTAAAGCCTTGATTAACCAAGTCACTACCAGTGAGTACCACTACACCGGCCCTGCTATAAGACTGTGTGAGCCCACTGAGCTAAAGCCTTGATTAACCAAGTCACTACCAGTGAGTACCACTACACCGACCCTGCTATAAGACTGTGTGAGCCCACTGAGCTAAAGCCTTGATTAACCAAGTCACTACCAGTGAGTACCACTACACCGGCCCTGCTATAAGACTGTGTGAGCCCACTGAGCTAAAGCCTTGATTAACCAAGTCACTACCAGTGAGTACCACTACACCGACCCTGCTATAAGACTGTGTGAGCCCACTGAGCTAAAGCCTTGATTAACCAAGTCACTACCAGTGAGCCTAGGTAGACATTAGCTTGGGGAGTAACTCAAATCAAGGTTAGTTATCATGTTAGTGTGGTTGTAACATAGACGGGTTTGTCAGTCTCAGTACAGTACTCAGAGCTGCAGTGTTTGGTAAGGGGGTGTTACTGCCGGTCAGTCACATGGAAGACATTGAGAAAGGAGTGTTTTTAGAAAGGAACGGAATGTCACTGTGAGATCCTGTGTGTGTGTAGTCTGTGTGTGTGTGGTCTGTGTGTGGTCTGTCTGTGTGGTCTGTGTGACCTGTGTGTGTGTGTGTGTGTGTGTGTGTGTGTGTGTGTGTGTGTGTGTGTGTGTGTGTGTGTGTGTGTGTGTGTGTGTGGTTTGTGTGTTTGTGTGTGTGGTCTGTGTGTGTGCTCTGTGTGGTTTGTGTGTGTGTGTGTGGTCTGTGTGTGTGTGGTCTGTGTGTGTGTGTGTGTGTGTGTGTGATATTAAACAAATGTGAAATAACCAATCAAAATGAACAGTAAACATTACACACACAAAAGTTTCAGATGAATATTATGTCTATGTACAGTATTGTAACAATATGCAAATAGTTAAAGTACAAAAGGGAAAATAAATAAACATAAATATGAGTTATATTCTCTCTCTCTCAATATGGCTCACATTACTTTTACTGGCGTCACTACAATGTTTTGGTCGTCTATTAATAACTTCCATCGTTTCAGCACGTTGCTCACAACAACAGGCTAACCTTCAGTTACTTTAGAGTTACATACTGGAAGATGCCTGCTACCACACAAACACACATGCTGCTATCTGAGATGTTCCGGACGTGTGCTGCAGGCTTGTTGTAGCTGACTGGTAGAGAGGAGCAGAGCTCTCGTCACTAGTGGAAATGTAAACAGCTGTTAGGTGAGAGACGTCCACACTACCCAGCCAGGAGAGGAGAGAGTTTCCTGCACGTTTCACACTTTTATTTAGCTGCTAAACAGCTTCTCCATTTATAAGGAGGATCTCTCTCTCTCCTCGCCCTCTGTCATAAGCTACAGTGGAGATCAGACACATGTTGGGAGTGGGAGAGACAAAGGGAGGAGGGATTTTCCTCACTGACTTAGTTCAGTTGATCAGAGTTTATAACAGCATGTCAAAACAAATCTGTGTCCCAAATAACACCCTATTACCTATACAGTATAGTGCACTACATCTGACTAGGGCCCTATGGGGAATAGGGCGCAACCAGTGTTTATCAACTGTGTTGTTACTGATCCAGTGTCTGAGGGAACTATGTCAAACATGTTACTGATCCAGTGTCTGAGGGAACTATGTCAAACATGTTACTGATCCAGTGTCTGAGGGAACTATGTCATACATGTTGTTACTGATCCAGTGTTTGAGGGAACTATGTCATACATGTTGTTACTGATCCAGTGTCTGAGGGAACTATGTCAAACATGTTGTTACTGATCCAGTGACTGAGGGAACTATGTCAAACATGTTACTGATCCAGTGTCTGAGGGAACTATGTCAAACATGTTGTTACTGATCCAGTGTCTGAGGGAACTATGTCATACATGTTGTTACTGATCCAGTGTCTGAGGGAACTATGTCATACATGTTGTTACTGATCCAGTGACTGAGGGAACTATGTCAAACATGTTACTGATCCAGTGTCTGAGGGAACTATGTCATACATGTTGTTACTGATCCAGTGTCTGAGGGAACTATGTCATACATGTTGTTACTGATCCAGTGTCTGAGGGAACTATGTCATACATGTTGTTACTGATCCAGTGTCTGAGGGAACTATGTCATACATGTTGTTACTGATCCAGTGACTCAGGGAACTATGTCATACATGTTGTTACTGATCCAGTGACTGAGGGAACTATGTCATACATGTTGTTACTGATCCAGTGTCTGAGGGAACTATGTCAAACATGTTGTTACTGATCCAGTGTCTGAGGGAACTATGTCATACATGTTGTTACTGATCCAGTGTCTGAGGGAACTATGTCAAACATGTTGTTACTGATCCAGTGACTGAGGGAACTATGTCATACATGTTGTTACTGATCCAGTGTCTGAGGGAACTATGTCAAACATGTTACTGATCCAGTGTCTGAGGGAACTATGTCAAACATGTTACTGATCCAGTGCCTGAGGGAACTATGTCATACATGTTGTTACTGATCCAGTGTCTGAGGGAACTATGTCATACATGTTGTTACTGATCCAGTGTCTGAGGGAACTATGTCAAACATGTTGTTACTGATCCAGTGTCTGAGGGAACTATGTCATACATGTTGTTACTGATCCAGTGACTCAGGGAACTATGTCAAACATGTTACTGATCCAGTGTCTGAGGGAACTATGTCAAACATGTTACTGATCCAGTGTCTGAGGGAACTATGTCATACATGTTGTTACTGATCCAGTGTCTGAGGGAACTATGTCATACATGTTGTTACTGATCCAGTGTCTGGGGGAACTATGTCATACATGTTGTTACTGATCCAGTGACTGAGGGAACTATGTCAAACATGTTGTTACTGATCCAGTGACTCAGGGAACTATGTCAAACATGTTGTTACTGATCCAGTGTCTGAGGGAACTATGTCATACATGTTGTTACTGATCCAGTGACTGAGGGAACTATGTCATACATGTTGTTACTGATCCAGTGTCTGAGGGAACTATGTCATACATGTTGTTACTGATCCAGTGTCTGAGGGAACTATGTCAAACATGTTGTTACTGATCCAGTGACTGAGGGAACTATGTCATACATGTTGTTACTGATCCAGTGTCTGAGGGAACTATGTCATACATGTTGTTACTGATCCAGTGTCTGAGGGAACTATGTCAAACATGTTGTTACTGATCCAGTGTCTGAGGGAACTATGTCATACATGTTGTTACTGATCCAGTGACTCAGGGAACTATGTCAAACATGTTGTTACTGATCCAGTGACTGAGGGAACTATGTCAAACATGTTGTTACTGATCCAGTGACTGAGGGAACCACGTCAAATATGTTGTTTTCACTAAGAGCTCTTTAGGAATGGATAATATATCACTTCACTTATTGTGACATGGCATCAGCTGTCAGACATAAGCTTTGCTGTCTTTGCTAGGCCCACGTAAACATTGTTGTCATAGGAGGGTATACAATAGGAACCTAATACACTATGTCTGGACAGTGTATAGAATAGGAAACATCAACAACAAAAACCAGCTGCATTAAGTACTGCAGTGCATCTCCTCCTCATGGACTGGACCAGATTAGCCAGTTCTTGCTGTGAGATGTTACCCCACTCTTCCACCAAGGCACCTGCAAGTTCCCGGACATTTCTGCGGGGAATGGCCCTAGCCCTCACCCTCCGATCCAACAGGTCCCAGACGTGCTCAATGGCATTGAGATCCGGGCTCTTCGCTGGCCATGGCAGAACACTGACATTCCTGTCTTGCAGGAAATCACGCACAGAACGAGCAGTATGGCTGGTGGCATTGTCATGCTGGAAGGTCAGGTCAGGATGAGCCTGCAGGAAGGGTACCACATGAGGGAGGAGTATGTCTACCCTTTAATACAAAGCGTTGAGATTGCCTACAATGAAAACAAGCTCAGTCCGATGATGCTGTGACACACCAGACCATGACTGACCATCCACCTCCAAATCAATCCCGCTCCAGAGTACAGGCCTCGGTGTAACGCTCATTCCTTTGGCGATAAGCGCGAATCCGACCATCACCCCTGGTGAGACAAAACCGCGACTCGTCAGTGAAGAGCACTTTTTGCCAGTCCTGTCTGGTCCAGCGATGGTGAGTTTGTGCCCATAGGCGACGTTGTTGCCGGTGATGTCTGGTGAGGACCTACCTTACAACAGGCCTGCAAGCCCTCATTCCAGCCTCTCTCAGCCTATTGCGGACAGTGAGCACTGATGGAAGGATTGTGCATTCCTGGTGTAACTCGGGCAGTTGTTGTTGCCATCCTGTACCTGTCCCGCAGGTGTGATGTTCGGATGTACTGATCCTGTGCAGGAGTTGTTACACATGGTCTGCCACTGCGAGGACGATCATCTGTCCATCCTGTCTCCCTGTAGCGCTGTCTTATGCTTCTCACATTACGGACATTGCAATTTATTGCCCTGGCCACATCTGCAGTCTTCATGCCTCCTTGCAGCATGCCTAAGGCACGTTCACGCAGATGAGCAGGGACCCTGGGCATCTTTCTTTTGGTGTTTTTCAGAGTCAGTAGAAAGGCCTCTTTAGTGTCCTACGTTTTCATAACTGTGACCTTAATTGCCTACCGTCTGTAAGCTGTTAGTGTCTTAACGACCGTTCCACAGGTGCATGTTCATTAATTGTTTATGGTTCATTGAACAAGCATGGGAAACAGTGTTTAAACCCTTTACAATGAAGATCTGTGAAGATATTTGGATGTTTACGAATTATCTTTGAAAGACAGGGCCCTGAAAAAGGGACATTTCTTTTTTTGGTGAGTTTATATAGATGGCGCCGACAGAGGTGGTCCCCTCGCTTCGAGTTCTTCGGAAACTATGCAGTATTTTGTTTTTTTATGTATTATTTCTTACATTGTTACCCCGGGAAGAACTATTGGATATAAGAGCAACGTCAACTTACCAACATTATGACCAGGAATACAACTTTCCCGAAGCGGATCCTCTGTTCGGACCACCAACCAGGACAATGGATCTAATTCCAGTAGTTGACCCAAAACAACGGTGCCGCGGAAGGGGCAGACGATGCAGCCACCTGGTCAGGTTCCGTAGACGTGCACTTCACCCACCGCTCCCGAGTATACTACTAGCCAATGTCCAGTCTCTTGACAACTAGGTAGACAAAATTCGAGCAACGGTTGCCTTCCAGAGAGACGTCAGAGATTGTAACATTCTCTGTTTCACGGAAACATGGCTCTCTCGGGATATGTTGTCGAAATCAGTTCAGCCCCCGGGCTTCTCCATGCATCGCGCCGACAGAGATTAAACACCTCTCTGGGAAGAGGAAGGGCAGGGGTGTATGCATTATGATTAACGACTTATGGTGTAATCATAAGAACATACAGGAACTCAAGTCCTTCTGCTCACCCGACAAAGAATTCCTTACAATCAAATTTCACCTACCAAGAGAATTCTCGTCAGTTATAGTCACAGCTGTGTACATTCCCCCTCAAGCAGACACCAAGATGGCCATCAAGGAACTTCACTGGACTATATGCAAACTGGAAACCATACATCCTGAGGCTGCATTTATTGTAGCTGGAGATTTTAACAAAGAAAATTTGAGAACAAGGCAACCTAAATTCTACCAGCATATTGATTACGCTACGCGCATGGGCAATACCCTCCACCACTGCTACTCTAACTTCCGTGATGCATACAAATCCCTTCCCCGCCCTCCCTTCAGCAAATCCGACCACGACGCCATCTTGCTCCTACCGTCTAATAGGCAGAAACTCAAACAGGATGTACCAGTAACGAGAACCATTCAACGCTGGTCCGACCAGTCGGAAGCCACGCTTCAAGATTGTTTTGATCACGCGGACTGGAATATGTTCCGGTCGGCCTCAGAGAACAACATCGACCTATACGCTGACTCAGAGAACAACATCGACCTATACGCTGACTCAGAGAGTGTGTTTATAAATAAGTGCATTGGAGATGTTGTACCCACTGTGACTATTAAAACCTACCCTAACCAGAAACCGTGAATGGATGGCAGCATTCGTGCAAAACTGAAAGTGCGATCCACCGCATTTAACCATGGAAAGAGGTCTGGGAATATGACTGAATATAAACAGTGTAGTTATTCCCTCTGCAAGGCAATCAAACAAGCGAAATGACAGTACAGGGACGAGGTGGAGTCGCAGTTCAACGGCTCAGACACGAGACGTATGTGGCAAGGTCTACAGGAAATCACGGACTACAAAAAGAAAACGAGCCACGTCACGGACACCGACGTCACGCTTCCAGACAAACTAATCACCTTCTTTGCTTTGAGGATAATACAGTGGCCCGCTAACAAGGACTTCGCCCCCCCCCCCCCCCCCCCCCCCCCCTCCTTCTCCGTGGCTGACATGAGTAAAACATTTAAACGTATTAATCCTCGCAAGGCTGCTGGCCTAGACGGCATCCCTAGCCGCGTCCTCAGAGCATGCGCAGATCAGCTGGCTGGTGTGTTTACGGACATATTCAATCGCTCCCTATCCCAGTCTGTTGTCCCCACATGCTTCAAGATGGCTACCATTGTTCCTGTACCCAAGAAGGAAAAGATAACTGAACTAAATGACTACCGCCCGGTAGCACTCACTTCTCTCATCATGAAGTGCTTTGAGAGACTAGTCAAGGATCATATCACCTCCACCTTACCGGCCACCTTCAGTTTGCATACCGCCCCAACAGGTCCACAGACGACGCAATCGCCATCCCACTGCACACTGCCCTATCCCATCTGGACAAGAGGAATACCTATGTAAGAATGCTGTTCATTGACTACAGCTCAGCATTCAACACCATAGTACCCTCCAAGCTCATCATCAAGCTAGACGCCCAGCGTCTCAACACCGCCGTGTGCAATTGGATCCTGGACTTTCTGACGGGCCGCCCCTAGGTGGTGAAGTGATCTCCACTTCCCTGACCCTCAACATTGGGGCCTCACAAGGGTGCGTGCTCAGCCCCCTCCTGTACTCCCTGTTCACCCACGACTGCGTGGCCATGCACGCCTCCAACTCAATCATCAAGTTTGCAGACGACACAACAGTAGTAGGCTTGATTGCCAACAACGATGAGACAGCCTACAGGGAGAAGGTGAGGGCACTCAGAGTGTGGTGTCAGGAAAAAAACCTCTCACTCAACATCAACAAAACAAAGGAGATGATCGTGGACTTCAGGAAACAGCAGAGGGAGCACCCCCCTATCCACATCGACGAGACCGCAGTGGAGAAGGGGGAAAGTTTTAAGTTCCTTGGCGTACACATCACAGACAAACTGAAATGGTCCACCCACACAGACAGTGTGGTGAAGAAGGCGCAACAGCCCCTCTTCAACCTCAGGAGACTGAAGAAATTTGGCTTATCACCCAAAACCCTGACAAACTTTTACAGATGCACAATCGAGAGCATCCTGTCGGGCTGTATCACAGCCTGGTACGGCAACTGCACCGCCCTCAACCGCAAGGCTCTCCAGAGGGTGGTCTGCACAACGTATCACTGGGGGCAAACTACCTGCCCTCCATGACACCTACAGCATCCAATGTCACAGGAAGGCCAAAAAGATCATCAAGGACATCAACCACCCGAGCCACTGCCTGTTCACCCCGCTACCATCCAGAAGGCGAGGTCAGTACAGGTGCATCAAAGCTGGGACTGAGAGACTGAAAAACAGCTTCTATCTCGAGGCCATCAGACTGCTAAACAGCAATCACTAACTCAGAGAGGCTGCTGCCTACATTGAGACCCAATCACTGGCCACTTTAATAAATGGATTACTAGTCACTTTATACAATGGCACTCTAAATAATGCCACTTTAATAATGTTTACGTATCTTACATTACTCATATCACATGTCTATACTGTATTTTACACCATCTATTGCACCTTCCCTATGCCGCTCGGCCATCGCTCATCCTTATACTTACATGTACATATTCTCATTCACCCCTTTAGATTTGTGTATTAGGTAGGTGTTGTGAAATTGTTAGATTACTTGTTAGATATTACTGCACTGTCGGAACATCTGCTAACCATGTGTATGTGACAAATACAATTTGATTTGAAACTAATGCAACATGTCTGGGCAGGTTAAAGAATAGGAAACTAATAAACTTTGTCTGGACAGTGTCTGTGAATCTGTGAAAGAGGCATGCTATGGACCTCTATTGACCTCTATGGTCTTCTATGGACCTCTATGGACCTCTGGAGTGTTTGGTTGACTGTCTGTAGACTGTGTGACATTTGGCTAAATCTTTTTAATCTTTTATTTACAGTGAAAACGTTGTTAATATTAGTATTAGAATATTTGGTCCTAAGAATAGCTGAGCTCTACGTCGGGGTCTGGGCCTAGTGCCATATTGGGGGGTTTTAGAGGAAAAGGGCCTCTTTTGGCTGAGGAGCTACGTTTCCATTGATTCCAGTGATGATTATTACGGAGACTGCGTCTCAAACGGCACCCTATTCCCGAACGCAGTGGTGCCATTTAGGACGCATATTGAGGGATTTGGCTTTTCGCGTTTGAGACCGTTATTCAACTGGCTCAAAATAAAGCGATGGTCAGAATCAGATATTGTCCAGGGGCTGTTTTATTATTTATAATGTATTAACGATTTATTATTTATTATCTAGTCTCTTATTTATTGTTAAGGGCATGTATTTATCCACTGGCATATTCCTGTTGTGATCAGTGGTCTGTAATACAGAGGTATTGTTAATAGACTGACTATAGGGGTTAATAACGTCATCACAGTTATCACAGTTGTGTTTGCTTGGTAGACTGTTGACTATAGGGGTTTATAATGTCATCACAGTTGTGTTTGCTTGGTAGACTGTTGACTATAAGGGTTTATGATGTCATCACAGTTGTGTTTGCTTGATAGACTATTGACTATAGGGGTTTATAATGTCATCACAGTTGTGTTTGCTTGGTAGACTGTTGACTATAGGGGTTTATGATGTCATCACAGTTGTGTTTGCTTGGTAGACTGTTGACTATAGGGGTTTATGATGTCATCACAGTTGTGTTTGCTTGGTAGACTGTTGACTATAAGGGTTTATGATGTCATCACAGTTGTGTTTGCTTGGTAGACTGTTGACTATAGGGGTTTATAATGTCATCACAGTTGTGTTTGCTTGGTAGACTGTTGACTATAGGGGTTTATAATGTCATCACAGTTGTGTTTGCTTGGTAGACTGTTGACTATAAGGGTTTATGATGTCATCACAGTTGTGTTTGCTTGATAGACTATTGACTATAGGGGTTTATAATGTCATCACAGTTGTGTTTGCTTGGTAGACTGTTGACTATAGGGGTTTATAATGTCATCACAGTTGTGTTTGCTTGGTAGACTGTTGACTATAGGGGTTTATGATGTCATCACAGTTGTGTTTGCTTGGTAGACTGTTGACTATAGGGGTTTATGATGTCATCACAGTTGTGTTTGCTTGATAGACTGTTGACTATAGGGGTTTATGATGTCATCACAGTTGTGTTTGCTTGGTAGACTGTTGACTATAGGGGTTTATGATGTCCTCACAGTTGTGTTTGCTTGATAGACTTGACTACAGTTGTGTTTGCTTGGTAGACTGTTGACTATAGGGGTTTATGATGTCCTCACAGTTGTGTTTGCTTGATAGACTTGACTACAGTTGTGTTTGCTTGGTAGACTGTTGACTATAGGGGTTAATGATGTCATCACAGTTGTGTTTGCTTGATAGACTTGACTACAGTTGTGTTTGCTTGGTAGACTGTTGACTATAGGGGTTTATGATGTCATCACAGTTGTGTTTGCTTGGTAGACTGTTGACTATAGGGGTTAATGATGTCATCACAGTTGTGTTTGCTTGATAGACTGTTGACTATAGGGGTTTATGATGTCATCACAGTTGTGTTTGCTTGATAGACTTGACTACAGTTGTGTTTGCTTGGTAGACTGTTGACTATAGGGGTTAATGATGTCATCACAGTTGTGTTTGCTTGATAGACTTGACTACAGTTGTGTTTGCTTGGTAGACTGTTGACTATAGGGGTTTATGATGTCATCACAGTTGTGTTTGCTTGGTAGACTGTTGACTATAGGGGTTTATGATGTCATCACAGTTGTGTTTGCTTGGTAGACTGTTGACTATAGGGGTTTATGATGTCATCACAGTTGTGTTTGCTTGGTAGACTGTTGACTATAGGGGTTTATGATGTCATCACAGTTGTGTTTGCTTGGTAGACTGTTGACTATAGGGGTTTATGATGTCATCACAGTTGTGTTTGCTTGGTAGACTGTTGACTATAGGGGTTTATGATGTCATCACAGTTGTGTTTGCTTGGTAGACTGTTGACTATAGGGGTTTATGATGTCATCACAGTTGTGTTTGCTTAATATTGTAACGTAAGCACCTAAAGCACACAAGCAGGAGAAGGGCTCTCTATCAAGGAGTGAATAGCACACTGTATGTCACGTGTGGGAAAGAAATCTAACATAGACATGGGCTTGGGGATAAACTACTCCTAGACCCTACAGGGTTAGGGCTTGGGGATAAACTACTCCTAGACCCTACAAGGTTAGAGCTTGGAGATAAACTACTCCTAGACCCTACAGGATTAGAGCGTGGGGATAAACTACTCCCAGACCCTACAGGGTTAGATCTTGGGGATAAACTACTCCCAGACCCTACAGGGTTAGGGCTTGGGGATAAACTACTCCTAGACCCTACAGGGTTAGAGTTTGGGGATAAACTACTCCTAGACCCTACAGTGTTAGAGCTTGGGGATAAACTACTCCCAGACCCTACAGGGTTAGAGCTTGGGGATAAACTACTCCCAGACCCTACAGGGTTAGAGCTTGGGGATAAACTACTCCTAGACCCTAGTGTTAGATATTGGGGATAAACTACTCCTAGACCCTACAGGATTAGATCTTGGGGATAAACTACTCCTAGACCCTACAGGGTTAGATATTGGGGATAAACTACTCCTAGACCCTACAGGGTTAGATCTTGGGGATAAACTACTCCCAGACCCTACAGGGTTAGAGCTTGGAGATAAACTACTCCTAGACCCTACAGTGTTAGGGCTTGGGGATAAACTACTCCTAGACCCTACAGGGTTAGATCTTGGGGATAAACTACTCCCAGACCCTACAGGATTAGAGCTTGGGGATAAACTACTCCTAGACCCTACAGGATTAGATCTTGGGGATAAACTACTCCTAGACCCTACAGGGTTAGAGTTTGGGGATAAACTACTCCTAGACCCTACAGGGTTAGAGTTTGGGGATAAACTACTTCCAGACCCCAAAGGGCTAGAAAGCACTCAAAAGTTCCTCTGTCCGTAAATGACCTTTTAAGGATTCTGGTAGTTATAGTAACCAAACTGGATCCACCTTGCTTTCCTTGGGGAGGTTTCTGTGGTTTGCCACTCTGAATGGAGGGTCTTTGTGTCTGACTGAAAGCATCTTTGTGTGTGTGTTTCCCTGTTGGTGGGAGTCACACAGGTCAAGCATTTCAGGTAGGGAGTAGTATTTCCTTATTGTGGAACAAAAAAAACACAAACACCTGAGAGAGTTGGGTACATGTTAGTTTGACCTCTGACCTTTCCATACAACCTTTTCCCACAGGTAATTCTAAGTCAGTATTAAGAGAATGTTGTTGTGACAGCAATATGAAGACGATATGATACGGACGATGCCTTTAACACAACAATACCTTTCGGACTGCCCTCTAAAGAAGATAAGTCCTTTGTGAAACTGTCTTTCCAGGCAACAGTGTGTGTTTATCAGTAAAGTGTTCCATCTTAGCTTGAGTCTTTACAAAAGGCTGTTACCTCTTGACAGAGAGTCACACAAGCCTTGATTTGCAGAGCTTTACTGGAACACATGTAAAGTCCTTTCAGAAGTAGCTTGTTGACACGGATACAATAGAGCTGGTACGTCCTGCTCTACGCCCTGCTCACAGGAGATCATGTGTGACGAGCATGGAGCAATGGCAAGGGCTGGGATTGACAGCATGGGAATCGATATATCTGACACACAGATCAGTGTATTGTATACGGGACAGACAAGGAATCAGACTTTCAAAGAGTACAACATTATATATTAAAAAACATCTATAGGCAAGGCAGTTACATAAATGGTAGTTTCTTCTCAAGAGCTGGAGAATAATTTAAAAGGGATTAATTAGAAAAACAACAAAGGTGAAATACAGCCGTTGTCTGTTTTTTGTCTAAGTACGATTACAAGCCAAATCACTTATCTGGATTTAAAATGGCTGACATCTGGTCCAGAACTCATTTCCCACCCACTAGCACCAAGCAGCAGTAGTCCTAATATACAGCCAGGACAGGGCCTTGTTTTCACCCAGCTGTTGTCCTGTTACAGGCTGGATGTACAAGGTTCAGGAATGACGTAGCAGTACATAGCTTGTTGTGGTCTAGTAGCAACACTCCCAGCACAAGCACACACTGTATATTGCAAGCCCGGAGACAGGGGTTCGAATCCTGCGTCCTCCCTTCCTACTGTTCCTACATGTTCTCTAGCTCGCCCTTTGATTTGGGATGTGTATACAGTTAAAAAAAATACTGAAAGGTTAGTGGAACTTTATTCACCCACCAGTATATTGTCTTGTTTCAGGCTGTGTGTACAAGGGCCAGGCTGTTACCCATTCTATTGTTCTGTTCCAGGCTGTATGTACATGGGCCAGGCTGTTACCCATTCTATTGTTCTGTTCCAGGCTGTATGTACAAGGGCCAGGCTGTTACCCATTCTATTGTTCTGTTCCAGGCTGTATGTACAAGGGCCAGGCTGTTACCCATTCTATTGTTCTGTTCCAGGCTGTATGTACAAGGGCCAGGCTGTTACCCATTCTATTGTTCTGTTCCAGGCTGTATGTACAAGGGCCAGGCTGTTACCCATTCTATTGTTCTGTTCCAGGCTGTATGTACAAGGGCCAGGCTGTTACCCATTCTATTGTTCTGTTCCAGGCTGTATGTACAAGGGCCAGGAGTGCAGGCTGGTGATCCACTACGAGCAGGGCTTCTCTGTCCTGGCTGAGCAGAAGGGGGAGGACCAGGTGGACCAGGGGAACCAGAACCAGGCCAAACCTCTCCTCTGCTACCCCTTCGAACGCCTCAAGATGTCCTCCGACGACGGGGTCAGGAGGCTCTTCCTGGATTTCACTGGAAAAGAGGGTGAAATTGTAAGTGTGTTTCTTTTAAACAAGAAGCAAGGCATCCTTCTCTTGATACTCCACACTACAGTAGATCCACCATGCGACCTTTCCCCTACATTAACCTGGTTATCATTCACCTATCAGGACCATTGTTTCTACTAGGGACAGGACCACTCATAACAACCATCTCTGTTAGTTGATGATGGAGGACAAAAAAAAACAGTTGACTCATATTTCATTGCAGTTTCTCTTCTGCTCTACTTAGCCACGGTTAAATGAACACAAACAAGTAAAGATGGAAAAGTTTCCACAGAATCCCCTATACGTTAAACAGGAAATGAGTCATACATGGGCATACTGAAACACTGTCCTGCAAGTCCCTCTGCTGTTTATGAAAATAACTCTGTTTAGATGTGTTCTGCTCTCAGAACACCACAACTGTAATAGAATAAAACTAATGGAACTCACCATTAGAACTAATGGAACTGTAATAGAATAGAACTAATGGAACTGTAATAGAATAGAACTAATGGAACTGTAATAGAATAGAACTAATGGAACTCACCATTAGAACTCATGGAACCGTAATAGAATAGAACTAATGGAACTCACCATTAGAACTCATGGAACTGTAATAGAATAGAACTGATGGAACTCACCATTAGAACCCATGGAACTGTAATAGAATATAACTAATGGAACTCACCATTAGAACTCATGGAACTGTAATAGAATAGAACTGATGGAACTCACCATTAGAACTCATGGAACTGTAATAGAATAGAACTGATGGAACTCACCATTAGAACTCATGGAACCGTAATAGAATAGAACTAATGGAACTCACCATTAGAACTCATGGAACTGTAATAGAATAGAACTAATGGAACTCACCATTAGAACTCATGGAACTATAATAGAATAGAACTAATGGAACTCACCATTAGAACTCATGGAACTGTAATAGAATAGAACTGATGGAACTCACCATTAGAACTCATGGAACTGTTATAGAATAGAACTCATGGAACTCACCATTAGAACTCATGGAACCGTAATAGAATAGAACTAATGGAACTCACCATTAGAACTCATGGAACTGTAATAGAATAGAACTGATGGAACTCACCATTAGAACTCATGGAACTGTAATAGAATAGAACTAATGGAACTCACCATTAGAACTCATGGAACCGTAATAGAATAGAACTAATGGAACTCACCATTAGAACTCATGGAACTGTAATAGAATAGAACTAATGGAACTCACCATTAGAACTCATGGAACTGTAATAGAATAGAACTAATGGAACTCACCATTAGAACTCATGGAACCGTAATAGAATAGAACTAATGGAACTGTAATGTAACATCTAACATTCTCTCCTGTTCTATGTTCAGCAGTTGGACCTCCACTCGTGCCCAAAGCCTATCGTCTTCATCCTCCACTCATTCCTCTCGGCAAAGATCGCCAGACTCGGCCTGGTAGCATAAAGGTTATGTTTACCACCGACGGACCACGAGGACTGAACTGTTCCAGACTTCTAGAGTGGAGTGTCCCGGAGTTCCACAGTGGAGTGTACAGAACAGAGGAGGACATGGCTTATAACTGAACTACGAGAACAAGGACTGTGATGTGCAGTGAACTAGACACAGGATCTACCCTGATTCAAAGTCCACACAAACAGCTCAAAATGAATGGATCATGTTTCAAAAACTTGAATGAGTTGATTTGTATATTTATAGAAACACATGCATTACCGATGACATCATAGTGAGAGCGTAAAAGATCAGTTACAGCAGAAGAAATTGTTTTGTTCAAATCGTTAAGCTGTACAAGAACAATAATCTATTGTTTTGGTACTAAAAACATACTGGAAGTATTATCTATCTAGCATCCATCCATCCTACGCTAATTGTTTATTCGGCTATCTCTGTCTGCAAATAATTCAGCGATTACTGTTAAATTAAAAAGTTACGGTGAAAAAGCTTGTAAAGGCTGCTTGAAAATTTGAATTGTCTTACGCCTTTGGCAGCTATTATAATTCAAGGCTTAGTTTTATTTGAACTCTGTTAATGATGCACATAAATGACATATTTCTGGATTGTCTTTGTATTTCATATATGACTATAATATAATGACTATAATACACTATAATATAATGACTATAATACACTATAATATAATAGAGTATAATAGAATAGACTAGAATAGCTCAGCAGAGAATTCACCAAAGAAGCACAACACACCTCCTGACTGGGGTTTACATGCCACTGAGTAAGGAGCAGGCATCCGAGCCACTCACACACAACCTGTTGTTCAGCGTCAGAGCTGTTCAGAGCCACTGTCCACAGCTTGAAGCCATCATTCAGCCCATCTAATCAAACACAAAGGGCATCGATAGACTTTCTGGATGTCAACTTATAGAAATCAACTGCTGGAGACTTTCCAAATTAAATCAGCAATTAGTGTGGCCTTTGTTGTTGTCCTGAGGGCGCCGTCTCCCAGCGGCCTGCCCCTTCCTAGGAATACAGTGTGCGTGTGTGTGTGTGTGTGTGGGGGGGGGGGTGATTCTTCTGGGGACTTTTGGTGATTTTAGGTCCCCACAAGGATAGTAAAACAAGGAAAATTGTCCCTCATGGGGACATTTCCCACATCCGCATGAGGACAAAGGCTATTCTAAACGTAGGGGTTAGGTTCAGAATTAGGTCTAGGATTAGGTTTAGAATTAGGGTTAGGTTTAGGGGGGAAGTAGGATTTTGAATGGAAATCAATTGTAGGTCCCCACGAGGATAGAAGAACAAAATGTGTGTACATGTTTTCCTACCTTATCAGGACCACACTGTCCTGACAAGTCACCACAATGTCCTGATAAGATAGGCAAACAAGAACAATTTAGAAAAGTCAGGACTTGTTTTATGTCCTGGATTTGTTAAAATGCTATGTTAAGCTTAAGGGTTAGGTTTGGGGTTAAGGTTTGGACAAACTCACTCTCCTTGCTTGTTTTATTACATGAGTCCAAATCACTGATCTGATTTCACCTCCACTAATTCGTTTAATAACTCCAACTTTCCTCTATCATGACTGAGGGTGGCTGGTCCTGCTGTTAAGTTTAATAGAAGGAGCAGGTTTTGAATATCACTAATGAGGACAGACCTAGACCTAACTCAGTAATTCTGTACTAATATTTACTTATATAGTTTTTTGCCTTAAGTCATTGAGAACAGGTTCTCTTTTACAATAAGGACCTAACCAAGAGGGAGCTAGATATTGAAGATGCTATATTTATACCATGACAAATAGAATGCTTGGTAGTTATCCCAAAATAATTGTTTAAGTCCAACCCTTACCTTAGTCTAATTGGGTGGCCTGTGGTGGGATGAATCATGAGACCAAAACACAATAGGGGGTGTGGAGCACCTATAGGGGAGCATTGTTAGCCTGGATGCCTGTCTGTTGTTTGGCAGTAGAGCAGGAACAGACTGGCACCCAGGCCAGAGGAGGAAACAAAGCCCCCTCAGAATGGATCAGGTCCCAAGGTTGCTAGCCAGAGAGGCTCAACCCCAAGTTCAGTTCCCATCATCCCTTTCATGCTCTTGGCCAGGGGAGAGAGGAGCGTCTCGAACTCCAGTTCAGTTCCCATCATCCCTTTCATGCTCTTGGCCAGGGGAGAGGACTTAGGAGGGTATAGATTAGTGAGGACTGAGGTGGGTAGAGAGTAATGAGGACTGGGGGGGGGTGTATAGAGTAGTGAGGACTAAGGGGGGTGGTATAGAGTAGTGAGGACTGAGCGGGGTATAGAATAGTGAGGACCGAGGGGGGTATAGAATAGTGAGGACCGAGGGGGGTATAGAATAGTGAGGACCGAGGGGGGTATAGAATAGTGAGGACCGAGGGGGGTATAGAATAGTGAGGACTGAAGGGGGGTATCGGTTAGTGAGGACTGAGGGGGGTATAGATTAGTGAGGACTGAGGGGGGTATAGAATAGTGAGGACTGAGGGGGGTATAGAATAGTGAGGACTGAGGGGGGTATAGAATAGTGAGGACTGAAGGGGGGTATAGAATAGTGAGGACTGAGGGGGGTAGAGAGTAGTGAGGACTGAGGGGGGTATAGAATAGTGAGGACTGAGGGGGGTATAGAATAGTGAGGACTGAAGAGGGGTATAGGTTAGTGAGGACTGAGGGGGGTATAGATTAGTGAGGACGGAGGAGGGTATAGAATAGTGAGGACTGAGGGGGGTGGTATAGAGTAGTGAGGACTGAGGGGGGTGGTATAGAGTAGTGGGGACTGAGGGGGATATAGAATAGTGAGGACTGAGGGGGGTATAGAATAGTGAGGACTGAGGGGGGTATAGAATAGTGAGGACTGAAGAGGGGTATAGGTTAGTGAGGACTGAGGGGGGTATAGATTAGTGAGGACGGAGGAGGGTATAGAATAGTGACGACTGAGGGGGGTATAGATTAGTGAGGACTGAGGGGGGTGGTATAGAGTAGTGAGGACTGAGGGGGATATAGAATAGTGAGGACTGAGGGGGGTATAGAATAGTGAGGACTGAGGGGGGTATAGAATAGTGAGGACTGAGGGGGGTATAGAATAGTGAGGACTGAGGGGGGTATAGAATAGTGAGGACTGAGGGGGTTGAAGAGTAGTGAGGACTGAGGGGGTTAAAGAGTAATGAGGACTGGGGGGGTGTATAGAGTAGTGAGGACTAAGGGGGGTGGTATAGAGTAGTGAGGACTGAGGGCGGTATAGAATAGTGAGGACTGAGGGGGGTATAGAATAGTGAGGACTGAGGGGGGTATAGAATAGTGAGGACTGAAGGGGGGTATAGAATAGTGAGGACTGAGGGTGGTATAGAGTAGTGAGGACTGAGGGGGGTATAGAATAGTGAGGACTGAGGGGGGTATAGAATAGTGAGGACTGAGGGGGGTATAGAATAGTGAGGACTGAGGGGGGTATAGAATAGTGAGGACTGAGGGGGTATAGAATAGTGAGGACTGAGGGGGGTATAGATTAGTGAGGACTGAGGGGGGTGGTATAGAGTAGTGAGGACTGAGGGGGATATAGAATAGTGAGGACTGAGGGGGGTATAGAATAGTGAGGACTGAGGGGGGTATAGAATAGTGAGGACTGAGGGGGGTATAGAATAGTGAGGACTGAGGGGGGTATAGAATAGTGAGGACTGAGGGGGTTGAAGAGTAGTGAGGACTGAGGGGGTTAAAGAGTAATGAGGACTGGGGGGGTGTATAGAGTAGTGAGGACTAAGGGGGGTGGTATAGAGTAGTGAGGACGGTATAGAATAGTGAGGACTGAGGGGGGTATAGAATAGTGAGGACTGAGGGGGGTATAGAATAGTGAGGACTGAAGGGGGGTATAGAATAGTGAGGACTGAGGGTGGTATAGAGTAGTGAGGACTGAGGGGGGTATAGAATAGTGAGGACTGAGGGGGGTATAGAATAGTGAGGACTGAGGGGGGTATAGAATAGTGAGGACTGAGGGGGGTATAGAATAGTGAGGACTGAGGGGGGTATAGTTTAGTGAGGACTGGGGGGGTATAGAATAGTGAGGACTGAGGGGGGTATAGAATAGTGAGGACTGAGGGGGGTATAGAATAGTGAGGACTGGGGGGGGTATAGAATAGTGAGGACTGAGGGGGGTGATATAGAGTAGTGAGGACTGAGGGGGATATAGAATAGTGAGGACTGAGGGGGGTATAGAATAGTGAGGACTGAGGGGGGTATAGATTAGTGAGGACTGGGGGGGTATAGAATAGTGAGGACTGAGGGGGGTGATATAGAGTAGTGAGGACTGAGGGGGGTGATATAGAGTAGTGAGGACTGAGGGGGATATAGAATAGTGAGGACTGAGGGGGGTATAGAATAGTGAGGACTGAGGGGGTTGAAGAGTAGTGAGGACTGAGGGGGTTAAAGAGTAATGAGGACTGGGGGGGGGGGGTATAGAGTAGTGAGGACTAAGGGGGGTGGTATAGAGTAGTGAGGACTGAGGGGGGTATAGAATAGTGAGGACTGAGGGGGGTATAGAATAGTGAGGACTGAAGGGGGGTATAGAATAGTGAGGACTGAGGGTGGTATAGAGTAGTGAGGACTGAGGGGGGTATAGAATAGTGAGGACTGAGGGGGGTATAGAATAGTGAGGACTGAGGGGGGTAAAGAATAGTGAGGACTGAGGGGGGTATAGTTTAGTGAGGACTGGGGGGGTATAGAATAGTGAGGACTGAGGGGGGTATAGAATAGTGAGGACTGAGGGAGGTATAGAATAGTGAGGACTGAGGGGGGTATAGAATAGTGAGGACTGAGGGGGGTATAGAATAGTGAGGACTGAGGGGGGTATAGAATAGTGAGGACTGAGGGGGGTATAGAATAGTGAGGACTGAGGGGGGGGTATAGAATAGTGAGGACTGAGGGGGGGGTATAGAATAGTGAGGACTGAGGGGGTATAGAATAGTGAGGACTGAGGGGGGTATAGATTAGTGAGGACTGAGGGGGGTGGTATAGAGTAGTGAGGACTGAGGGGGATATAGAATAGTGAGGACTGAGGGGGGTATAGAATAGTGAGGACTGAGGGGGGTATAGAATAGTGAGGACTGAGGGGGGTATAGAATAGTGAGGACTGAGGGGGGTATAGAATAGTGAGGACTGAGGGGGTTGAAGAGTAGTGAGGACTGAGGGGGTTAAAGAGTAATGAGGACTGGGGGGGTGTATAGAGTAGTGAGGACTAAGGGGGGTGGTATAGAGTAGTGAGGACGGTATAGAATAGTGAGGACTGAGGGGGGTATAGAATAGTGAGGACTGAGGGGGGTATAGAATAGTGAGGACTGAAGGGGGGTATAGAATAGTGAGGACTGAGGGTGGTATAGAGTAGTGAGGACTGAGGGGGGTATAGAATAGTGAGGACTGAGGGGGGTATAGAATAGTGAGGACTGAGGGGGGTATAGAATAGTGAGGACTGAGGGGGGTATAGAATAGTGAGGACTGAGGGGGGTATAGTTTAGTGAGGACTGGGGGGGTATAGAATAGTGAGGACTGAGGGGGGTATAGAATAGTGAGGACTGAGGGGGGTATAGAATAGTGAGGACTGGGGGGGTATAGAATAGTGAGGACTGAGGGGGGTGATATAGAGTAGTGAGGACTGAGGGGGATATAGAATAGTGAGGACTGAGGGGGGTATAGAATAGTGAGGACTGAGGGGGTTGAAGAGTAGTGAGGACTGAGGGGGTTAAAGAGTAATGAGGACTGGGGGGGGGGTGTATAGAGTAGTGAGGACTAAGGGGGGTGGTATAGAGTAGTGAGGACTGAGGGGGGTATAGAATAGTGAGGACTGAGGGGGGTATAGAATAGTGAGGACTGAAGGGGGGTATAGAATAGTGAGGACTGAGGGTGGTATAGAGTAGTGAGGACTGAGGGGGGTATAGAATAGTGAGGACTGAGGGGGGTATAGAATAGTGAGGACTGAGGGGGGTATAGAATAGTGAGGACTGAGGGGGGTATAGTTTAGTGAGGACTGGGGGGGTATAGAATAGTGAGGACTGAGGGGGGTATAGAATAGTGAGGACTGAGGGGGGTATAGATTAGTGAGGACTGGGGGGGGGGTATAGAATAGTGAGGACTGAGGGGGGTGATACAGAGTAGTGAGGACTGAGGGGGGTGATATAGAGTAGTGAGGACTGAGGGGGATATAGAATAGTGAGGACTGAGGGGGGTATAGAATAGTGAGGACTGAGGGGGGTATAGAATAGTGAGGACTGAGGGGGTTGAAGAGTAGTGAGGACTGGGGGGGTATAGAATAGTGAGGACTGAAGGGGGGTATAGAATAGTGAGGACTGAGGGTGGTATAGAGTAGTGAGGACTGAAGGGGGGTATAGAATAGTGAGGACTGAGGGGGGTATAGAATAGTGAGGACTGAGGGGGGTATAGATTAGTGAGGACTGAGGGGGGTATAGAATAGTGAGGACTGAGGGGGTTGAAGAGTAGTGAGGACTGAGGGGGTTAAAGAGTAGTGAGGACTGAGGGGGGTATAGAATAGTGAGGACTGAGGAGGGTATAGAATAGTGAGGACTGAGGGGGGTATAGAATAGTGAGGACTGGGGGGGTGTATAGAGTAGTGAGGACTGAGGGGGTTAAAGAGTAGTGAGGACTGAGGGGGTTAAAGAGTAGTGAGGACTGAGGGGGGTATAGAATAATGAGGACTGAGGAGGGTATAGAATAGTGAGGACTGAGGAGGGTATAGAATAGTGAGGACTGAGGGGGGTATAGAATAGTGAGGACTGAGGGGGGTATAGAATAGTGAGGACTGAGGGAGGTATAGAATAGTGAGGACTGAGGGGGGTATAGAATAGTGAGGACTGAGGGGGGTATAGAATAGTGAGGACTGAGGGGGGGTATAGAATAGTGAGGACTGAGGGGGGGTATAGAATAGTGAGGACTGAGGGGGTATAGAATAGTGAGGACTGAGGGGGGTATAGAATAGTGAGGACTGAGGGGGGTATAGAGTAGTGAGGACTGAGGGGGGTATAGAATAGTGAGGACTGAGGGGGGTATAGAATAGTGAGGACTGAGGGGGGTATAGAATAGTGAGGACTGAGTGGGGGTATAGGTTAGTGAGGACTGAGGGGGGTATAAAATAGTGAGGACTGAGGGAGGTATAGAATAGTGAGGACTGAGGGGGGGTATAGAATAGTGAGGACTGAGGGGGGGTATAGAATAGTGAGGACTGAGGGGGTATAGAATAGTGAGGACTGAGGGGGTATAGAATAGTGAGGACTGAGGGGGGTATAGAATAGTGAGGACTGAGGGGGGTATAGAATAGTGAGGACTGAGGGGGGTATAGAATAGTGAGGACTGAGGGGGGTATAGAGTAGTGAGGACTGAGGGGGGTAGAGAGTAGTGAGGACTGAGGGGGGTATAGATTAGTGAGGACTGAGGGGGGTATAGAATAGTGAGGACTGAGGGAGGTATAGATTAGTGAGGACTGAGGGGGTATAGAATAGTGAGGACTGAGGGAGGTATAGAATAGTGAGGACTGAGGGGGGGTATAGAATAGTGAGGACTGAGGGGGGGTATAGAATAGTGAGGACTGAGGGGGTATAGAATAGTGAGGACTGAGGGGGTATAGAATAGTGAGGACTGAGGGGGGTATAGAATAGTGAGGACTGAGGGGGGTATAGAATAGTGAGGACTGAGGGGGGTATAGAATAGTGAGGACTGAGGGGGGTATAGAGTAGTGAGGACTGAGGGGGGTACAGAATAGTGAGGACTGAGGGGGTACAGTTCTGATTTTGAAAGCATTGTTTTGTTCATATGTGTGAGAGAAAGTGACATTCTCTGTTGGCTTTGCATTTGTTCCTGCTGTGAACCTAGATAGACTCATGTTACGTCACTAGAACCTGACAGTGTTGTACTGCACAGAACAGTCGTAGTACACACACAAGATCACAAAACACATTTTAATATATTTCATCAAATTGATGGCACAACTTACAGAAATACTGATATCTACCAATGCTTTACAACAAACAGAGACATACACACATGTTAAATAAACCATGTAAACACATCTAAAAGACAAACCTCCCAGTTCTTGTAATTTCCTATTAAAACAACATAAGAGAGAACTCATTAAAATAAACAGGGTAATTAAAGAATGTCTGCCTGAGAACTGACCGTCACTGATGTTCTTAAGACATAAACAAACATGCTAATCACACTTTCACATCCTGACAGACGGCACTGATGTTTCCTGTGGTGAAACTACATTCCAGTGAAGGTTGAGGTTTGCCGAGACAATAAAACCAGTCTAAAACCACTAGTTATCGTTCAACTTCCCTCGTCACTTAGAGGCCTTCTCCGTAACCCAGTCAATGACCTGCAATACAACCAATAAAAACATATGGGTCTGTTTAAAAGCTGCAAGCCATACAATTTACAAACTCTTCATGAACAATTTCTACATGAACACCCCTTGACTTCTGAAGAACATGATTCAAAGTATACCGTGGTAAGGGGAAGGTCAAATATGTAATAAATGGTTGACAGGTTACCTGCTTGGCATTGCTGCTGGCTGCTTTCATCATTTCCTCATGAAGGCCCCTGGATGTTTTCAGATCCTTTTGGAGAAAAAAAATACATTGTGACGCCAGCTTATCTCTCTATAGTCTCTGGGGTGATGATGTAACAGTCAGCTTATCTCTCTCTAGTCTCTGGGGTGATACTGTAACAGTCGGCTTATCTCTCTCTAGTCTCTGGGGTGATGATGTAACAGTCAGCTGCTATAGTCAGGTCAGACAGTCAGCGTATCTCTCTATAGTCTCTGGGGTGATGATGTAACAGCCAGCTTATCTCTCTATAGTCTCTGGGGTGATGATGTAACAGCCAGCTTATCTCTATAGTCTCTGGGGTGATGATGTAACAGTCAGCTTATCTCTCTCTAGTCTCTGGGGTGATACTGTAACAGTCGGCTTATCTCTCTATAGTCTCTGGGGTGATGATGTAACAGTCAGCTTATCTCTCTCTAGTCTCTGTGGTGATGATGTAACAGTCAGCTGCTATAGTCAGGTCAGACAGTCAGCGTATCTCTCTATAGTCTCTGGGGTGATGATGTAACAGTCAGCTTATCTCTCTATAGTCTCTGGGGTGATGATGTAACAGCCAGCGTATCTCTATAGTCTCTGGGGTGATGATGTAACAGTCAGCTGCTATAGTCAGGTCAGACAGCCAGCTTATCTCTCTATAGTCTCTGGGGTGATACTGTTATAGTCAGGTCAGACAGTCAGCTTATCTCTCTATAGTCTCTGGGGTGATACTGTAACAGTCAGCTGCTATAGTCAGGTCAGACAGTCAGCTTATCTCTCTAGTCTCTGGGGTGATGATGTAACAGCCAGCTTATCTCTATAGTCTCTGGGGCGATGATGTAACAGTCAGCTTATCTCTCTATAGTCTCTGGGGTGATGATGTAACAGCCAGCTTATCTCTATAGTCTCTGGGGTGATGATGTAACAGTCAGCTTACCTCTCTATAGTCTCTGGGGTGATGATGTAACAGCCAGCTTATCTCTATAGTCTCTGGGGTGATACTGTAACAGTCAGCTGCTATAGTCAGGTCAGACAGTCAACTTATCTCTCTATAGTCTCTGGGGTGATGATGTCACAGTCAGCTGCTATAGTCAGGTCAGACAGTCAGCTTATCTCTCTATAGTCTCTGGGGTGATGATGTAACAGTCAGCTTATCTCTCTCTAGTCTCTGGGGTGATACTGTAACAGTCAGCTGCTATAGTCATGTCAGACAGTCAGCTTATCTCTCTAGTCTCTGGGGTGATGATGTAACAGTCAGCTGCTATAGTCAGGTCAGACAGCCAGCTTATCTCTCTATAGTCTCTGGGGTGATACTGTTATAGTCAGGTCAGACAGTCAGCTTATCTCTCTATAGTCTCTGGGGTGAGACTGTAACAGTCAGCTGCTATAGTCAGGTCAGACAGTCAGCTTATCTCTCTAGTCTCTGGGGTGATGATGTAACAGCCAGCTTATCTCTATAGTCTCTGGGGTGATGATGTAACAGTCAGCTTATCTCTCTATAGTCTCTGGGGTGATGATGTAACAGCCAGCTTATCTCTATAGTCTCTGGGGTGATGATGTAACAGTCAGCTGCTATAGTCAGGTCAGACAGTCAGCTTATCTCTATAGTCTCTGGGGTGATACTGTAACAGTCAGCTGCTATAGTCAGGTCAGACAGTCAACTTATCTCTCTATAGTCTCTGGGGTGATGATGTCACAGTCAGCTGCTATAGTCAGGTCAGACAGTCAGCTTATCTCTCTATAGTCTCTGGGGTGATGATGTAACAGTCAGCTTATCTCTCTCTAGTCTCTGGGGTGAAACTGTAACAGTCAGCTGCTATAGTCAGGTCAGACAGTCAGCTTATCTCTCTAGTCTCTGGGGTGATGATGTAACAGTCAGCTGCTATAGTCAGGTCAGACAGCCAGTTTATCTCTCTCTAGTCTCTGGGGTGATGATGTAACAGTCAGCTTATCTCTCTATAGTCTCTGGGGTGATGATGTAACAGTCAGCTGCTATAGTCAGGTCAGACAGTCAGCTTATCTCTCTATAGTCTCTGGGGTGATGATGTAACAGTCAGCTGCTATAGTCAGGTCAGACAGTCAGCTTATCTCTCTATAGTCTCTGGGGTGATGATGTAACAGTCAGCTTATCTCTCTATAGTCTCTGGGGTGATACTGTAACAGTCAGCTTATCTCTCTAGTCTCTGGGGTGACACTGTAACAGTCAGCTGCTATAGTCAGGTCAGACAGTCAGCTTATCTCTCTAGTCTCTGGGGTGATGATTTAACAGTCAGCTGCTATAGTCAGGTCAGGCAGTCAGCTTATCTCTCTATAGTCTCTGGGGTGATACTGTAACAGTCAGCTTATCTCTCTAGTCTCTGGGTGATGATGTAACAGTCAGCTTATCTCTCTATAGTCTCTGGGGTGATGAGTAACAGTCGCTATCTCTCTAATAGTCTCTGGGTGATACTGTACAGTCCGCTGCTATAGTCAGGTCAAGACAGTCAGCTTATCTCTCTATAGTCCTGGGTGATGATGTAACAGTCAGCTTTATCTCTCTATAGTCTCTGGGTGATGATGTAACAGTCGCTGCTTATGTCAGTCAGACAGTCAGCTTATCTCTCTATAGTCTCTGGGTGATGATGTAACAGTCACTTATCTCTCTCTAGTCTCTGGGGTGATACTGTAACAGTCAGCTGCTATAGTCAGGTCAGACAGTCAGCTTATCTCTCTATAGTCTCTGGGGTGATGATGTAACAGTCAGCTTATCTCTCTATAGTCTCTGGGGTGATGATGTAACAGCCAGCTTATCTCTCTATAGTCCCTGGGGTGATGATGTAACAGTCAGCTTATCTCTCTAAAGTCTCTGGGGTGATACTGTAACAGTCAGCTGCTATAGTCAGGTCAGACATTCAGCTTATCTCTCTATAGTCTCTGGGGTGATGATGTAACAGTCAGCTTATCTCTCTAGTCTCTGGGGTGATGATGTAACAGCCAGCTTATCTCCTCTAAGTCTCTGGGGTGATGATGTAACAGTCAGCTATCTCTCTATAGTCTCTGGGTGATGATGTACAGTCAGCTGCTATAGTCAGGTCAGACAGTCAGCTTATTCTCTATAGTCTCTGGGTGATGATGTAACAGTCAGCTTATCTCTCTATAGTCTCTGAGTGGATGATTACAGCAGCTATCTCTCTATAGTCCTCTGGGTGATGATGTAACAGTCAGCTTATCTCTCTATAGTCTCTGGGGTGATACTGTAACAGTCAGCGTATCTCTCTATAGTCTCTGGGGTGATGATGTAACAGTCAGCTTATCTCTCTATAGTCTCTGGGGTGATGATGTAACAGTCAGCTTATCTCTCTATAGTCTGGGGTGATGATGTAACGTCAGCTTATCTCTCTATAGTCTCTGGGGTGATACTGTAACAGTCAGCTGCTATAGTCAGGTCAGACAGCCAGCTATCTCCTCTATGTCTCTGGGTGATGATGTAACAGTCAGCTATCTCTCTATAGTCCTGGGGTGATGATGTAACAGCAGCTCCAGCTTATCTCTCTATAGTCTCTGGGGTGATCCTGGTAACAGTCAGCTGCTATAGTCAGGTCAGACAGCAGCTTATCTCTCTATAGTCTCTGGGTGATGATGTAACAGTCGAGCTTATCTCTCTATAGTCTCTGGGGTGATGATGTAACAGTCAGCTTATCTCTCTATAGTCTCTGGGGTGATGATGTAACAGTCACTTATCTCTCTCTCTCTAGTCTCTGGGGTGATGATGTAACAGTCAGCTTATCTCTCTAGTACCTCTGGGGTGAATGTAACAGTCAGCTGCTATAGTCAGGTCAGACAGTCAGCTTATCTCTCTAGTCTCTGGGGTGATGATTGTAACAGTCACTGCTATAGTCAGGTCAGACAGTCAGCTATCTCTCTATAGTCTCTGGGTGATCTGATGTAACAGTCAGCTTATCTCTCTAGTCTCTGGGGTGAATGTAACAGTCATCTGCTATAGTCAGGTCAGACAGTCAGCTTATCTCTCTAAGTCTCTGGGGTGATGATGTTAACAGTCAGCTGCTATAGTCAGTCAGGCAGTCAGCTATCTCTCTATAGTCTCTGGGGTGATGATGTAACAGTCAGCTGCTATAGTCAGGTCAGACAGTCAGCTTATCTCTCTATAGTCTCTGGGGTGATGATGTAACAGTCAGCTTATCTCTCTATAGTCTCTGGGGTGATGATGTAACAGTCAGCTTATCTCTCTAGTCTCTGGGGTGATGATGTAACAGCCAGCTTATCTCTCTAAAGTCTCTGGGGTGATACTGTAACAGTCAGCTGCTATAGTCAGGTCAGACAGTCAGCTTATCTCTCTATAGTCTCTGGGGTGATGATGTAACAGTCAGCTTATCTCTCTATAGTCTCTGGGGTGATGATGTAACAGCCAGCTTATCTCGCTATAGTCTCGGGGTGATGATGTAAAACAGTCAGCTTTATCTCTCTAAGTCTCGGGGTGATACTGTAACAGTCAGCTGCTATAGTCAGGTCAGACATTCAGCTTATCTCTCTATAGTCTCTGGGGTGATGATGTAACAGTCAGCTTATCTCTCTAGTCTCTGGGGTGATGATGTAACAGCCAGCTTATCTCTCTATAGTCCCTGGGGTGATGATGTAACAGTCAGCTTATCTCTCTAGTCTCTGGGGTGATACTGTAACAGTCAGCTGCTATAGTCAGGTCAGACGTCACTTATCTCTCTATAGTCTCTGGGGTGATGATGTAACAGTCAGCTTATCTCTCTAAGTCTCTGGGGTGATATGTAACAGTCAGCTGCTATAGTCAGGTCAGACAGTCAGCTTATCTCTCTATAGTCTCTGGTGGATGATGTAACAGTCAGCTTATCTCTCTATAGTCTCTGAGGTGATGATGTAACAGTCAGCGTATCTCTCTATAGTCTCTGAGGTGATGATGTAACAGTCAGCTTATCTCTCTATAGTCTCTGGGGTGATACTGTAACAGTCAGCGTATCTCTCTATAGTCTCTGGGGTGATGATGTAACAGTCAGCTTATCTCTCTATAGTCTCTGGGGTGATGATGTAACAGTCACTTATCTCTCTATAGTCCTGGGGTGATGATGTAACAGTCAGCTTATCTCTCTATAGTCTCTGGGGTGATGATGTAACAGTCATCTTATCTCTCTATAGTCTCTGGGTGATGGATGTACCCAGCCAGCTTATCTCTCTATAGTCTCTGGGGTGATGATGTAACAGTCAGCTTATCTCTCTATAGTCTCTGGGGTGATGATGTAAGTCAGCTATCTCTCTATAGTCTCTGGGTGATGATGTAACAGTCAGCTGCTATAGTCAGGTCAGACAGTCAGCTTATCTCTCTAAGTCTCTGGGGTGATACTGTAACAGTCAGCTGCTATAGTCAGGTCAGACAGTCCCTTATCTCTCTATAGTCTCTGGGGTGATGATGTAACAGTCCAGCTTATCTCTCTATAGTCTCTGGGTGATGATGTAACAGTCAGCTTATCTCTCTTGTCTCTGGGTGATGACTGTACAGTCAGCTTATCTCTCTAGTCTCTGGGTGACTGTAACAGTCAGCTGCTATAGTCAGTCAGACGTCAGCTATCTCTCTAGTCTCTGGGGTGATGATTAACAGTCAGCTATGCTGCTATAGTCAGGTCAGGCAGTCACTTATCTCTCTATAGTCTCTGGGGTGATGACTGTAACAGTCAGTATCTCCTAGTCTGGGGGTGACTGTAACAGTCAGCTGCTATAGTCAGGACAGACAGTCAGCTTATCTCTCTAGTCTCTGGGGTGATGATTTAACAGTCAGCTGCTATAGCCAGGTCAGGCAGTCAGCTTATCTCTCTATAGTCTCTGGGGTGATGATGTAACAGTCAGCTGCTATAGTCAGGTCAGACAGTCAGCTTATCTCTCTATAGTCTCTGGGGTGATGATGTAACAGTCAGCTTATCTCTCTATAGTCTCTGGGTGATGATGTAACAGTCAGCTTATCCTCTAGTCTCTGGGGTGAATGTACGCAGCTTATCTCTCTAGTCTCTGGTGATGATGTAACAGTCAGCTGCTATAGTCAGGTCAGACAGTCAGCTTATCTCTCTATAGTCTCTGGGGTGATGATGTAACAGTCAGCTTATCTCTCTAAAGTCTCTGGGGTGATACTGTAACAGTCAGCTGCTATAGTCAGGTCAGACAGTCAGCTTATCTCTCTATAGTCTCTGGGGTGATGATGTAACAGTCAGCTTATCTCTCTCTAGTCTCTGGGGGATACTGTAACTTCAGCTGCTATAGTCAGGTCAACATCAGCTTATCTCTCTATAGTCTCTGGGGTGATGATTGTAACAGTTACACAGCTTATCTCTCTATAGTCTCTGGGGTGGATATGTAACAGCCAGCTTATCTCCTATAGTCCTCTGGGGTGATGATGTAACAGTCAGCTTATCTCTCTATGTCTCTGGGGTGATGATGTAAAGCAGTCTACTCTATAGTCCGGTGATGATAACAGTCAGCTTATCTCTCTAAGTCTCTGGGGTGATTGTAACAGTCAGCTTCTATAGTCGGTCAGACAGTCAGCTTATCTCTCTATAGTCTCTGGGTGTGAATGTACATCAGCTTATCTCTCTATAGTCTCTGGGGTGATGATGTAACAGTCAGCTGCTATAGTCAGGTCAGACAGTCAGCTTATCTCTCTATAGTCTCTGGGTGATGATGTAACAGTCAGCTTATCTCTCTATAGTCTCTGAGGTGATGATTAACAGTCAGCTATCTCTCTATATCTCTGGGTGATGATGTAACAGTCAGCTGCTATAGTCAGGTCAGACAGCCAGCTTATCTCTCTATAGTCTCTGGGGTGATACTGTTATAGTCAGGTCAGACAGTCAGCTTATCTCTCTATAGTCTCTGGGGTGATACTGTTATAGTCAGGTCAGACAGTCAGCTTATCTCTCTATAGTCTCTGGGGTGAGACTGTAACAGTCAGCTGCTATAGTCAGGTCAGACAGTCAGCTTATCTCTCTAGTCTCTGGGTGATGATGTAACAGCCATCTTATCTCTATAGTCTCTGGGGTGATGATGTAACAGTCAGCTTATCTCTCTATAGTCTCTGGGGTGATGATGTAACAGCCAGCTTATCTCTATAGTCTCTGGGGTGATGATGTAACAGTCAGCTGCTATAGTCAGGTCAGACAGTCAGCTTATCTCTATAGTCTCTGGGGTGATACTGTACCAGTCACTGCTATAGTCAGTCGACAGTCACTTATCTCTCTATAGTCTCTGGGTGATGATGTAAGTCAGCTGCTATAGTCAGGTCAGACAGTCAGCTTATCTCTCTATAGTCTCTGGGGTGATGATGTAACAGTCAGCTTATCTCTCTCTAGTCTCTGGGGTGATACTGTAACAGTCAGCTGCTATAGTCAGGTCAGACAGTCAGCTTTCTCTCTAGTCTCTGGGGTGATGATGTAACAGTCAGCTGCTATAGTCAGGTCAGACAGCGTTATCTCTCTTAGTCTCTGGGGTGATGATGTAACAGTCAGCTTATCTCTCTATAGTCTCTGGGGTGATGATGTAACGTCAGCTGCTATATCAGGTCAGACAGTCAGCTTATCTCTCTATAGTCTCTGGGTGATGATGTAACAGTCAGCTGCTATAGTCAGGTCAGACAGTCAGCTTATCTCTCTATAGTCTCTGGGGTGATGATGTAACAGTCAGTCTTATCTAGATATAGTCTCTGGGGTGATACTGTAACAGTCAGCTTATCTCTCTAGTCTCTGGGTGAATGTAGTAGTATGTAGTCAGCAGTCAGCTTATCTCTCTAGTCTCTGGGGTGATGATGTAACAGTCAGCTGCTATAGTCAGGTCAGACAGTCAGCTTATCTCTCTATAGTCTCTGGGTGATGCATGTCAGCATTATCTCTCTATAGTCTCTGGGGTGATGATGTAACAGTCAGCGCTTATCTCTCTAGTTCTCTGGGGTGATGATGTAACAGCCAGCTTATCTCTCTAAAAAAAAATAGCGAGGGAAGTGTGTATCGCTATTTGTTCTTTCTGGGCGTGTGTGGTGCCATT